>NC_086329.1:74517417-74819008 GCF_036172605.1 Pelobates fuscus | reverse complement strand
GTTTAATTTACAGAGCAGAGATTAAAAAAAAAAATGTTTAGAGAAAGTTAACAGCTGATTGAAAATGAAACCAATTTTTTATGCAGGCTGTGTGAGTCACAGCTAGGGGAGGTGTGGCTAGGGCTGCATAAACTGAAACAAAGGGGATTTAACTTCTACATGTCAGAGAATTGAGCAGTGAGACTGCATGGGCATAATCTGTACACATAAACCTCTTTAATAAGCTAATGCTGTTTTGATGCCTATAGTGTCCTTTAAGCTAAGTTGTCTATAAAACTTCTATTTAGTCCTGTGATTTTACATAGTTTAACCTTATATAATTGCTATAGCACTTTCTGTCAAACAAAAAGCCACCTTCAATATACATCACTTTATCTAGTCATTAATACTTTACAAACTCCTCCAATCTACTTCCAACCCTCCACGGTCAAAGTGGACAACCAAACCCTGCAACCTCCCTTAGATGTAGCAAATGCCTTTAACAATTATTTTGTCGGATGCTCCACCACTATGATTGCCAAGCAAATAAATTACACACATCCTGAAACTACAAATGTGGATCAGACCCCACTAAATTTGCAAAGACCCAATATAGACAAGTTCAGTTTTAGACCTGTACTAGTGATGTCCCGGACGGTTTGCTGGCGAATAGTTCCTGGCGAACATAGCTTGTTCGCGTTCGCCACAGACGGCGAACATATGCGATGTTCGGTCCGCCCCTATTCGTCATCATTGAGTAAACTTTGACCCTGTACCTCACAGTCAGCAGACACATTCCAGCCAATCAGCAGCAGACCCTCCCTGCCAGACCCTCCCACCTCCTAGACAGCATACAATTTAGATTAATTCTGAAGCATCGCGACATCACTAACCTGTACCTATTAGTGTCATTAAGAAACACCTTAATAATGTAAAAATGAAAAAAACAGTCTGGAACTGATCAAATCCCAGCAATGCTGTTGAAGCTCAGACTGTGAGAGTAGTGCGTATCCATAAAAGTGGTGACCCTACTTTGGTTTCTTACTATCGCCCAATATAATTGCTCCCAGTATTGTGACCAGAGAACCTGGAAGTGAAGATGGGAGTGAGCGATTGGCAGCTGCAGTGGAACCACAATAACGGAAAGGAAGATCAATCGGAGTGGATTCAGCACACCCACAGATCCACCAATAAAGAAGCACCTTACCACTACTTATGTGAACACAGGGAGTTCCTGAGGAAGTCTGTTGCAATAGACTAAAGGCGTACGACCATATTGTGTTGTTAATATATTTTATTTTATTTAAATATATTTACGTTTGATGCAACCTGACACTGGTATTGAAGTGGAGTAAAGTACTTCCCCATCGTGCAAGGAGAAAGCTAAAGAGGACAAACGGTTAGAGTGGATAACAAAAGCCCCCATCTACATTGAGGGGAAGCACCAGTGGGCGCGATATATTCAAACATCCTGATTTTAGAGGAGCAGCAACCCCAGGATATATTGTATTCTTTATACGTAGCACTTTATTCTGTCTCAGTTAATCATGTTTGCTGTAGGGTTTTTGTAACAATAAATTTCACATCTAAAACCATGAATTCTTTCTTGCCATATACTGAAGAAAAACCAAAGGTATTTAAGAGAAGACAGGCTTTTCAATATTTTTCTTATACGAAAAATGTTATAAATAAATTTTTGTGAGATATGAAAAATAAATGAAATGTACAAATCAGAACTGCTCTATCTTCGAACTGGATTCCTCCATCAGAGTTCCCTGTCAATCATTGCAATCATTACAGACAGCATATGCCCTTTGAAATTCAACAAAACAAGAAATATAAAATAAGAAGAGAAAGAGAATTGAAACAATGTTTCTGTTTTCTCTCATTATTGGCAACGTGTGCCCTGGATGTGCCTGGAATAAACTTGCAAAAAGCACAGTGGAAGAGACTTGCAAAAAGCACAGAGAGGGAGACTGCAGTCACTAAGATACATAACATATCAGGTTACTAATAAGGTTTTCCTTTTTGTCTTTGCTATGCAAGTTTGGAATCCAGACTAGATTCCCTTTGGGGTTTAGCTCCCTGTACAGCCCCAAGCTTCAGAGATCAGTTTGTAGGTGACCATGGAGGGGGGGGGGGGGGGGGGGGCGGGCGGGGAGGTGTGTGTGTGTGTGTGTGTGTGTATATATATATATATATATATATATATATATTTAAATAAATAAAAGGAGTTTTTGAATAGTAATGACACTTTAATTATAACCCTTATTTAGCACATATATAATTTGCATTTTTGTATATTTATCCAAGTATTATCACTTTAATTGTTTAGTTTGGACACTATTTTTTACTGCTTTTATCACATTCATTTTACATTCTGTATACTCACAATGCTCTTACAATAGATTAATTGTATACACTTTAGCTTATTTAGCACTAGCACTATTTAATTTATCTCCCATGTTTGGAACTAGTGTTGGACCCACCGATATTGGGGTACTATGGCGTAGTGGTGGGCTTAACACAATATGGCCATGTGGTGGAACTGAATCCCCATATTTATTTTCTGAAATAGGTGATTTTAAGAAAGATTTATATAAGTGGTAAATTCTTGGTTTGTGCCCGTCCACTCCACCCCTCATCGGTCCTAAATAGTGATGTACCGAACTGTCCGCCGGCGAACAGTTCCCGGCGAACTTAGCGTGTTCGCGTTCGCCGCGGCGGGCGGACACATGCGCAGTTCGATCCGCCCCCTATTCGTCATCATTGGGCAAACTTTGACCCTGTGCCTCTCGGTCAGCAGACACATTCCAGCCAATCAGCAGCACTCCCTCCCTTCTACACCCTCCAACCTCCCTCCCAGCATCCATTTTCGATTCATTCGGAAGATGCATGCTTAGTGAGAGGAGGGAAAGTTTAGCTGCTGCTGATTAGATAGGGAAATTGATAGCTAGGCTAGGGTATTCAGTGTCCACTACAATCCTGATGGACTCATCTGATCTCTGCTGTAAGGACAGCACCCCAAAAAGCCCTTTTTTAGGGCTATAACATCAGGCTGCTTTTTTTTTTTTTCCTGTGTAATGTAATTGCAGGTGCCTGCCTGCCAGCTTCTGTGTGAGGTTCACATTGGATACTGTGCCTATTTGCCCAGTGCCACCACTCATATCTGTTTTAACAATAGGTTAAGCTTTACATTTAAAATAAATATTTTTTTTTCACTGTAATAGAAGAGCAGTTGCCTGCCTGCCAGCTTCTGTGTGAGGTTGGATGCCTTGCCCATTTGCACAGTCAGTGCCACCACTCATATCTGTTTTAACAATTGGTTAAGCTTTAGATTTAAAATAAATAATTTTTTTCCACTGTAATAGAAGAGCAGTTGCCTGCCTGCCAGCTTCTGTGTCAGGTTGGATGCCTTGCCCATTTGCACAGTCAGTGCCACCACTCATATCTGTTTTAACAATTGGTTAAGCTTTAGATTTAAAATAAATATTTTTTTTCACTGTAATAGAAGAGCAGTTGCCTGCCTGCCAGCTTCTGTGTCAGGTTGGATGCCTTGCCCATTTGCACAGTCAGTGCCACCATTCATATCTGTTTTAACAATTGGTTAAGCTTTAGATTTTAAATAAATCATTTTTTTCACTGTAATAGAAGAGCAGTTGCCTGCCTGCCAGCTTCTGTGTGAGGTTCACATTGGATACTGTGCCCACTAGCCCAGTGCCACCACTCATATCTGTTTTAACAATTGGTTAAGCTTTAGATTTAAAATAAATATTTTTTTTTCACTGTAATAGAAGAGCAGTTAGTTGTCTGCAAGCGTCTGTGTTTCAGGCCTACTTCAGCGTGTGCTCTGCAGACCTGTGCCAGCGTGCTTTGACAGTTGCCACTCATATCTTGTGTCTCTATAGCGTGCTTTTACAACCAAAATTTTGTTTCCACTGTAATAGAAGAGCAGTTGCCTGCCAGCTTCTGTGTGAGGTTCACATTGGATACTGTGCCTATTTGCCCAGTGCCACCACTCATATCTGTTTTGACAATTGGTTAAGCTTTACATTTAAAATAAATATTTTTTTTTCACTGTAATAGAAGAGGAGTTGCCTGCCTGCCAGCTTCTGTGTGAGGTTGGATGCCTTGCCCATTTGCACAGTCAGTGCCACCACTCATATCTGTTTTAACAATAGCTTAAGCTTTAGATTTTAAAGAAATCATTTTTTTTCACTGTAATAGAAGATCAGTTAGTTGTCTGCAAGCGTCTGGGTGTCAGGCCTACTTCAGCGTGTGCTCTGCAGACCTGTGCCAGCGTGCTTTGACAGTTGCCAATCATATCTGGTGTCTCTTTAGCGTGCTTTTACAAAGAAAAAAAGGTTTCCAGTGTAAGCTAATAGCAGACAGTCAGTGTCCTTCAAGCGGCTCTGTCAGGCCTTCCTTCAGCGTGTGCCCTGCACAACCCTGCCAGCGTGCTTTGACAGTTGCCAATCATATTTGGTGTCTCTATAGCGTGCTTTTAAAACCAAAATTTGTTTTTCACTGTTATAGATTGAATAGCAGTTACTTGTCTTCAAGCGGGTGTCTCAGGCCTACAGTGTGTGCTCTGCAGAACTGTTCCAGTGCACATTGCCAATCATATCTGGTGTCTCTATAGCGTGCTTTTAAAACCAAAATTTGTTTTTCACTGTTATAGATTGAATAGCAGTTACTTGTCTTCAAGCGGCTCTGTCAGTCCTTCCTTCAGCGTGTGCTCTGCAGAACTGTTCCAGTGCACATTGCCAATCATATCTGGTCTCACAGTAGCTTGCACGAATAGTACCACTAATCCCAAAAAAAATGACAGGCAGAGGCAGGCCACCCCGCAGGGGCCGTCGTGGTCGTGGTGCTGTGATTCCCTTTTGCCCTAGAATAATGCCCAGTTTTCAGAAGCCACGTACCCTGAACTTGAAAAGTTCTGAGGACTTAGTTGACTGGCTAACACAGGACACCCAATCTTGTACAGCCTCCGCTCGGAACCTTGACGCACCATCATCCTCCAGCTTAGCTTCAGGCACCTCTCAAGATAGCACTCACCCGCCTGCCGCCACCACCAAAACTAGCACCACAGCCGCTTTACTTGGTATGTCAGAGGAGTTATTCACACACCCGTTTGAAGAAATGAGTGATGCGCAACCATTATTGCTAGAGGATGTAGATAACAGGGATATGTCTCAGGGAGGCAGCATTAAACACATGGAGGTACGGTGTGATGATGATGATGTTGTACCCGCTGCTGCTTCCTTTTCTGAGTTGTCAGATACAAGCGAAGCGGTTGATGATGACGATGCGTCCATGGATGTCACGTGGGTGCCCGCTCGGCAAGAAGAAGAACAGGGCGAAAGTTCAGATGGGGAGACAGAGAGGAGGAGGAGGAGACGAGTTGGAAGCAGGGGGGGGGGGTCGTCGCAAGGAGCTAGTGGCACAGTCAGACAGCATGCATCGGCACCCGGGGTCAGCCCGACAGCACGCCAATCAACGCATGCTGTGTCCACCACCAGAATGCCGTCATTGCAGAGCTCAGCAGTGTGGCATTTTTTTTGTGTGTCTGCCTCGGACAACAGCGATGCCATTTGCAACCTGTGCCAAAGGAAACTGAGTCGTGGGAGGTCCAACACCCACCTAGGTACAACTGCTTTGCGTAGGCACATGATCTCACATCACAAACGCCTATGGGATCAACACATGACTACAAGCAGCACGCCTACTCTAAGCCGCCATCCTCCTCCTGGTCCAGCATCTTCAGCCACGTCAACCACTGCTGTCCTTCTTGCCCCCTCTCAACCATCCGCCACTCCGTCTCCCGCCTTGAGCAGTTCCCGCTCATCTGCCCACAGTCATGTGTTTCTGTCAAGGACATGTTTGAGCGTAAGAAGCCAATGTCACCAAGTCACCCCCTTGCCCAGAGTCTGACAGCTGGCTTGTCCGAACTATTAGCCCGCCAGCTTTTACCATACAATCTGGTTGAGTCTGAGGCGTTCAAAAAATTTGTAGCTATTGGGACACCGCAGTGGAAGGTACCCGGCCGGAATTTCTTTTCACAAAAGGCAATCCCCAACTTGTACTCGATTGTGCAAAAGGAAGTCATGGCATGTCTGGCACACAGTGTTGGGGCAAGGGTCCATCTGACCAC
Source organism: Pelobates fuscus (assembly GCF_036172605.1). Taxonomy (NCBI): domain Eukaryota; kingdom Metazoa; phylum Chordata; class Amphibia; order Anura; family Pelobatidae; genus Pelobates; species Pelobates fuscus. The sequence continues at coordinate 74,812,872 of NC_086329.1, read as the reverse complement.
TGATACCTGGTCTGCAAAGCATGGTCAGGGCAGGTATATCACTTACACTGCGCATTGGGTAAACCTGCTGACGGCTGACAAGCAAGGAATGCGTGGCATTGCAGAGGAGTTGGTGACACCGCCACGAATTGCAGGCAGTCCTGCTGCCACCTCCTCTACTCCTCCTACTCCATCCTCTTCCATAACCTCCTCGGCTGAGTCCTCTTGTGCCGCTGCTTCTTGCTCCACATCAACGGCACCCCCCCAGCTCCCCAGGTACTATTCCACATCCCGGATACGGCAGTGTCACGCCGTCTTGGGTTTGACTTGCTTGAAAGCAGAGAGTCACACCGGACAAGCACTCCTGTCCGCCCTGAACGCACAGGTGGAAAAGTGGCTGACTCCGCAGCAACTGGATATCGGCAAAGTGGTGTGTGACAACGGAAAAAATTTGATAGCGGCATTGAAGTTGGGCAAGTTGACACATGTGCCGTGCATGGCACATGTGTGTAATCTGATCGTACAACGCTTTGTGCATAAGTACACAGGCTTACAGGACATCCTGAAGCAGGCCAGTAAGGTGTGTGGCCATTTCAGGCGTTCCTACACGCCCATGGCTCACTTTGCCGATATCCAGCGGCGAAACAACATGCCAGTGAGGCGCTTGATTTGCGACAGCCCTACACGTTGGAATTCAACACTCCTAATGTTCGACCGCCTGCTCCAACAAGAAAAAGCTGTTAATGAATATTTGTATGACCGGGGTGCTAGGACAGCCTCTGGGGAGCTGGGAATTTTTTTGCCACGTTACTGGACGCTCATGCGCAATGCCTGTAGGCTCATGCGTCCTTTTGAGGAGGTGACAAACCTAGTCAGTCGCAGTTGTGTGTGTGCATGTGTATGGCTGTCTGCCTGTGTGTGTGTGACAGGGTGAAGATTTCTTGCACATGGGTGTGACAGGGTGAAGATTTCTTGCACAGGGCGACCAAAGGCCTAAGGCTGGCCCTGCGCATGGGTCAGTGGCTCTGCACCAGACTTCCCTCCAATTGATCAAAGTTAAAGGATTTCAAGTGGACTGATTACAATTACAGGGCCTCTAAAGAGTCCTGTATTGTTATTTGTCGTCACTACCTTCCCGTGTCGGGAGTGGGTCATTTGCGCCCCTGCTGCCTTCCTTGCATGTGGTAGCTGTTTGTCAGGGATTTGTCAATCCATATCTGCCAAGTGACCCTATGACAGGGTGAAGATTTCTTGCACATGGGTGTGACAGGGTGAAGATTTCTTGCACAGGGCGCCCAAAGGCCTAAGGCTGGCCCTGCGCATGGGTCAGTGGCTCTGCACCAGACTTCCCTCCAATTGATCAAAGTTAAAGGATTTCAAGTGGACTGATTACAATTACAGGGCCTCTAAAGAGTCCTGTATTGTTATTTGTCGTCACTACCTTCCCGCGTCGGGAGTGGGTCATTTGCGCCCCTGCTGCCTTCCTTGCATGGGGTAGCTGTTTGTCAGGGATTTGTCAATCCATATCTGCCAAGTGACCCTATGTAGGGGTAACAGTCCCTATTCTGCTCTGTGTCAGTGTGTATCATGGTCTCTGTGGACAGGGAACAGTCTCTATTCTGCTCTGTGTCAGTGTGTATCAGGGGTTTTGAGGACAGGTGTCAATCCATATCTGCCAAGTGACCCTATGTATATCTGCTGTCAGTACACAGGAAAAGTTTAAATATTTCTTGTTCTACGTTCTCTGCAACTCCACGCACCGACTCATCCAATACGTGAAGATCTGGGGTTTCTATGACTCTCCTCAGTAGTGTATCAAACAGAGTCTGCACTGTGGTAACACGGACATCTTCAGGACATAACTCAACTATTTGCAGATAGGCAATCTGCAGCTTCTCTTTTTCACCTGTTCTCTTCTTTCTCTTATGCGTATTCTTGTCTATATGCAGGTGGTCTCTTGCCTTTCTTTTAACCAATTCGTTCCTTCCATATGGTTTCAAAAGATCTCTGGCATCATTACTTTCAACGCAAATAACGTCATCATAGTTAGTCTCCTCATTATTCACCGGGAAGAGAGTGTTTGCACTGACTACCCACAGCATGCTCTTGCCATTGCCTACTCCACCTTCAACGACAGGGTGCAAGTCCCAAGGAGAAGGATCATTCACTTTATTATCTGTCTTTATTTCACAAGTAGTGCCTGGAACATCCTCATAGGTCACAAGATGTAAATCTGGACTAATGTCAACCCCAGGTTCTGGAAAATCATCAATTTGAAATTTTTCGAATAATCCCAGTGGGCTGCCACATTCTTCCTCCTCTGATGGTATTAAAGTTTGCAGAGATTCACTATGGGGTGGTGTCAAGCATTTTGGAGAACAATTAAGCATCTCCATCCCAATACGTTTCAGATGTCCTATCAGCTCTTCCACCCTATGCGATACTATGGGCAGGCTACCCGTGACGTCATTACTCACGGCCCTATTTCACGCGGACACTCTGTGTCAGTGTGTATCATGGTGTCTGTGGACAGGGAACAGTCTCTATTCTGCTCTGTGTCAGTGTGTATCATGGTCTCTGTGGACGGTGAACAGTCTCTATTCTGCTCTGTGTCAGTGTGTATCATGGTCTCTGTGGACAGGGAACAGTCTCTATTCTGCTCTGTGTCAGTGTGTATCAGGGGTTTTGAGGACAGGTGTCAATCCATATCTGCCAAGTGACCCTATGTAGGGGGAACAGTCCCTATTCTGCTCTGTGTCAGTGTGTATCAGGGGTTTTGAGGACAGGTGTCAATCCATATCTGCCAAGTGACCCTATGTAGGAGGAACAGTCCCTATTCTGCTCTGTGTCAGTGTGTATCAGGGGTTTTGGGGACAGGTGTCAATCCATATCTGCCAAGTGACCCTATGTAGGGGGAACAGTCTCTATTCTGCTCTGTGTCAGTGTGTATCAGGGCTGGGCTTTGAGGACAGGTGTCAATGTTAGGTGATTTCTGCCCTTTATGGATTAAAAGCAGACTCTGCATCAACTGTGCAATTTTCCATGGGAGTTTTGCCATGGATCCCCCTCTGGCATGCCACAGTCCAGGTGTTAGTCCCCTTGAAACAACTTTTCCATCACTATTGTGGTCAGAAAGAGTCCCTGTTGGTTTTAAAATTCGCCTGCCCATTGAAGTCAATGGCGGTTCGCCGGTTCGCGAACATTTGCGGAAGTTCGCGTTCGCCGTTCGCGAACCGAAAATTTCGGGTTCGCGACAACACTAGTCCTAAATTAAGACTCTATATATGGAGTGGTTGTGTAGGTAAGAAGGTGGCAGAGAGGGGGAGGATGGAAAAAGGAGTGTGAAGAAGATAAGGTGAGCAGAGAGGAAAGGAGGAGAGAAAACAGAGAGAAAAAAGGGAGTTAGGGGAAGGTAGGTAGGGAGATTGCCGCATCTCCCCCACCCTGCCGTCCCCCAACACAGCCAGCAAACCAGGGGGCATGACTTATCTCTTATTTTAAACAGAAATAAAAAAAAATAAAAAAATAACTAAAATTTTCCTTCAGTGATGTAAAATAACAGAGACTCGATATTTATTTAATTCCATGTTTACATGTTATTTTTATCCTGAAAATCCGTTTAACATATCTAACATGCACTGTGTTTAGAAATATTGAAATAGCTACATTCGTGTCCCCTTTTAATTTAAGAACTCTTTAGAAGTAGCAATGCATTTTATAATACACATGTTAGACACGAACAGCTACTTTCAGAGTTAAATCTTCTTGACAGAAATCTTGGAGTAGTTAATTATGACTTACTCTTAAGTCAGAAAGCAGACTCATACTTACAGTAAGAAGCACAGCTGCCTTGATTATATGGATACATAGATGGAGACCCGTGGCTGGCGTCCAGCATTATCTTGTTCCAAATATCTGTCAAGTAATTCCCAAAAGCAGGCAGACAATATTCAGCTACAGCAGCACAAAACGATCCCCATCTGTCTGCAGAGAATAAACTATATATGATATGTATATAAAAAGTACTGAACTATCTTATATATACAGTCTTACTTCTCAGGGGATTTTGTGTATCCATTTTAACCATCATTGGTTAGAGTTGTCCTTAGCTTCCATTTACAGTTAAAACCTCTCTTGGGACATGGAACGTTTTTAAACAATCTCTAATACTTAACCTGTTTACACAATGGATTTATGAAACATAACAAGAAATAGGTTGAAATACAATGTTTATGAAATATGTATACAATTTAAAATTACTAAATCAATTAAATGAACACTCTAAGCACCATTGCTAGTACAGATTGTTGTAGTGGTTATGGTGCCCTCCCAAGCTAATTTCTCAAGCTGGTTAAAAACTGATTGACAACTTGCCTGGTTCCCCAAGGAGTCTGTGGGGTGTGGGCCCTATTGCAAGGCTTGCAATTCAGTTAGCGTCACTGAGCAAAGCAGGGACACGCAGAGCTGCTCCCACTGGCTGAGAGCTTCTTGAGAGTTATACGGCCTTGTATTTGTGCTAAGCTTGAGCGAGACATTGTGCTTTTACGGATAAAATCATCATATGCAGCATGGATGCCTGGCAGATCCGTGCTAAGTTAAACATTACTCTGGGAGTGCTCCAGGGCCCCCTGCGGCAATACTCACCAAAGTGTGCTACAGTGGTTAAGGTTCTTGGTGTGTTCCTTTTTTAGCAGAAGCAAAATTAAATTTCAGAGGATAAAATCTACCAATACTGACATCAAGGGATTTACAACATCAAAACAGTAAATCATTGTGATTGACTGATATGTTCCATCCAATCAAATTATCCATTTATGTGTCATTCATTGCAACAACCAATCAAAAGAGAGGCAAGATAATTCTGGTACAACAGTTTGACTATAAGGATTGCTTTTAACAGTAATTTAACAGTTAGGACCAAAAGAGCCAGTATAGATCCAGTACACCCATGAATATATGGCGAGAAAGAAGGGGGGTGGGATTAAATCTTTCACCTCCCCTTGACTATTATTTTTATATGCCCACCCGCCATACTTCTGTGGATTAATATCAGGAATCACTGTGGCATTTTTGTGTAGTTAAAAAAATACTATATATATATATAATCTATCTGTTATTTCTTTCATGAATGGAACACCGTCACACAGTTTATATATACTGTATGTATAAGATTGGTAGGAGTTAGACTCCTGAAAAGCAGCCACCGCCATTTTAATGGTGGCAACTGAAATAGCTGCCACCCATGAATATAACCCTTTAGTAAATTGTGGACAAGATATACAGATGTCCCATTGTTGCTCATAGAATAAAGTCGTGTCTCACAATCCATTACATAGGTTCACCTCGGTGCAAAATGTGCATCTTGGATATACATTGCTTTTGCGTACTTTTTGCTACTGGCAAGAGATTGCGTGCTTTTTGAGTGTACTCTTGAAAAATGTACACTAATCAAACCTTCATTATTATTATCAGTCAATGTTTATTTACATTAAAAAGAAAATGGGAGAGGTGGTCAGAGTTCCTTATAAAGGGTTCCACAAATGGAAAAGTTTGAGAATCACATTTTTTGTACAAGTTAGCATTGCTCCAAATCTGCTACAGGAACTTAGACAACTCATTATGACATATCGTGATGAGAAAGAACAGAGACATACTTTTAGACCAATGCAGAAATCAAAAATGTCTCTTGTTTAAGATAAATATCAGTATTTCACAATCCATGTTAGTTACAAAGGGAAACGCTAATGATGAATCCCAGCCTAGGAGGCAAAAATGGAGATACAATGTCGTTATATAATAGTATATGAAAATTTACCATGTAAAAGAAATTCTATTGATGGAATTAAAATGTGAAGACTTTTTTCCATTCCATTCTTATGATTTACTTCAATAGCTTGGGACAGATTTGGAAACCAATATATATCACTGAAAAGGTAAAGTATTGTTCTGAAGACAAAACTGTGTTTCTTGTGCACACATTTTGAGGGGTTTTTTTGTTGTTGTTTCTCGTTATTATACCTTACCTTACCTTACTGCAAATTAATTGATTTTAGTTTGGTTATAATTATCCCATTTTGGATAGCAATGGGGATAGAGTTAGAATTGTAAAGAAAACATGGTGGGTTAACATCTAATTAAAGAAGGTTAATCATATGGATGTTCCAATTTATTGAAAAATATAATTAATCATTGAATTTATAAGAGTGTACAATATTAATAGATGACAAATTAATAAGGCATCATTTTAGTCTTCCCTTTCCTTCACCTACATTTCTTTTCCTATACAAACACTTGACCAAATCTCCATTAAATCCTTTATTCAGTGTTTGTATATGTGTTGGTGGAGTTATTTAATTTGAGAAAATAATCATTAATTTTATAATTACACCACAACGACACCACAGCACCCAGTAAACTTACCAATGCCTCATATTGCTTTTTCCATAACCAAACCCAGTTTCCACTTCTTTCTCCTTTCCATATGACTTGGATTTAATCTATATTTCATCATCACTTGTTCCCCATGTTCCCCATCACTTGTTCCCATGAACAGTTGTAGTTCCTTCATTGATGACCCTCTCCACCACAAAATTAATTTTCAAATATTCCTTCTTTCAGAGGTGAGTAATATCTTGCATATTCTGTGTCCTGCAAACATCGAAACCATGGTCATCTAATCAATATCCAAGTTACCTCATCTCAGAGAACCGTTTCCTCGGGCCAGGTCCACCATTCACATTACATTACAGGACTAAGTGTCCCAGTCCCACTTAGTCCTGTAATGTGAATCATAGCAGTTTTCAGACAGCCACTAGAGCAGGCATAGGCAACCTTTGGCACTCCAGATGTTTTGGACTACACCGCCCATGATTGTCAGGATCGGGACAGGGATCCAACACGCAGAATACAAACAGGAGCTAGGTACGTATACCGGACCTTAGAATGGCCGGACTAACGTAAGGAGAAAGCAAAAAATGGTCAGAGACAAGCCGAGATCGAGGGAACAAGAGAACAGGTAAGCGAGAGACGAGCCGAGGTCAAAGGACACGAGAGTTAAGCAGGAACGAAAATACAAGCAGAGTCAGAACCAAAAAGACAAACAGTAATAAGAGCACTGAGTGACCAGACAAGCTAGAACCACGACAGGGCAATGAACCATTATACACATCCCTATTTTATACCTTGGCTCTTTAATTGATGACTCCGCCCCTGCCGAGCCCTGATTCGTTGTCCGGAACTAGATTGACAGGTCAGGACGTGATTGCCGTCATGACGTCGGCTCCTGAGTGCCGCGTCATAAAAGGAAGCGGGGCTATCGCGGCCGGCGTGTAAACGGCTATGAGAGCTGTGAGGATTGGGTGAATCAGCCCCCCTGAGAGGACGGCCATTTGAAAGTCTAACCTCCTCCGAGGTAGAGACTTCAGATACCCTGACAGTACCCCCCCTCTCAGAAACGCCCACCGGGCGGAAGGAACCGGGGCGAGACGGAAAACGAGCATGAAATGCCCTGAGGAGACGAGGGGCATGCACATCTTCCCGGACCACCCAAGACCTTTCCTCAGGACCATAACCTTTCCAGTCAGCAAGATATTGCACCCTCCCCCGAGAAACCCGAGAATCGAGAATGGACTTGACTTCCTACTCCTCCTGACCCTCAACCTGGACAGAACGAGGGGAGGACACAGCAGAGGAAAACCTGTTACAAACCAAAGGTTTCAATAAGGAAACATGAAAGGAGTTCGGGATGCGCAGGGCAGGCGGAAGAGCCAGACGATACGCAACCGGGTTTATACGAGACAGAACCCTGTAAGGACCTATGTAACGAGGAGCAAATTTCATGGAAGGAACCTTCAAGTGATGTTTCTGGTACTCAGCCATACCCCATCACCCGGGGAAAAAAACGGAGCCACCCGTCTGCGTTTGTCAGCGTGTCGTTTGGACACCGTGGAATTATGAAGAAGAATTCGTCGAGTCTGATCCCACAACTTCCTCAGATTGGCAACATGAACATCAACCGACGGTATCCCTTGGGAAGGGGAAACCGACAGAAGAACGGAAGGATGAAAGCCATAATTCATGAAAAAGGGGCTAGAACGAGTAGAATCGCAAACGAGATTGTTGTGCGCAAACTCCGCCCAAGGAATCAGACCGACCCAATCGTCCTGGTGTTCAGAAACAAAACAACGCAAAAATTGTTCAACCTTTTGGTTGGTGCGTTCGGCAGCTCCGTTGGACTGGGGATGATAGGCAGAAGAAAAATTCAATTTGATGCCAAATTGAGAACAGAAGGACCTCCAAAACCGGGAAACAAATTGGGGCCCTCTATCAGAAACAATTTCAGAAGGAATACCATGTAAACGAAAAATCTCCCTTGCGAAAATCTCAGCCAATTCGAGAGAAGAGGGCAATTTAGGCAGGGGTACAAAATGAGCCATTTTAGTAAACCTGTCAATCACCGTGAGGATAACAGTATGTTTTTTAGAAACAGGCAAATCGACAATGAAGTCCATAGCCAAACAAGACCATGGTTTCTCGGGAATTTCTAGGGGGTGCAAAAGCCCACATGGAAGCGTATGAGGTTGTTTAGCCCTCATACAGACATCACATGCCCCGACGAAGTCCTTAACATCCTTACGTAACGAAGGCCACCAGAAATCTTTAGAAATCAGAGAACACGACTTGCGTATGCCAGGGTGTCCGGCAAATTTACTGTTATGAAAACACTGCATCAGTTCCAGTTGGAGTTCAGGAGGAACGAAGTACCGATCCCCAGGAACAAGTCTGGGAGCCAGATGCTGTACTTTCTTGATCTCAGCAAGCAACGGGGAGTGAATCTTGATGCTCGTGTTGGCAACAATTACATATATTACACTTGGGAACTACAGAAGAAAAAACCATATCAGACATAGTAGAAGGTTCATGTTGGCGGAACAATGCATCAGCCTTAGAGTTCTTAGAACCAGGTCTGTAAGTGAGCACGTAGTTGAAATGAGTAAGGAACAAAGACCAACGAGCCTGCCTGGCGGACAAGCGCTTGGCTTCCCCTATATAGGACAAATTCTTGTGATCCGTCAAAATAGTAACCGGGTGTAAAGTCCCTTCCAACAAATGTCTCCACTCCTTTAAAGCCATAATGACCGCTAATAGTTCCCTGTCACCAATATCATATCTGCTTTCAGGCCCAGACAATTTCTTGGAAAAAAAACCACATGGATGCAGCGGTTTATTCAAACCTAGCCTTTGGGACAAGATAGCGCCTATACCTGTCTCTGAGGCATCTACCTCGAGTAAAAAAGGCAAAGAGGTGTCAGGATGAACTAATATCGGTGCTGAGGCAAACTGTTCCTTGAGTGTTCTGAAAGCAACAAGCGCCTCAGGAGACCAGGTCTTGGTATCAGCACCCTGTCTAGTCATATTGGTAATAGGAGCAATAATAGAAGAGTACCCCTTAATGAAGCGCCTATAATAATTGGAGAATCCGATAAACCTCTGAATGGCCTTGAGTCCCTTGGGCAATGGCCAATCCAAAATTGATTGGAGTTTAACCGGGTCCATCCTAAATCCGTCTCCAGAAATAACGTAACCAAGAAAGTTTATCTGAGATTGGTCAAAGCTACACTTCTCCAATTTGCAGTACAAACCATGTTGTAGAAGCTTACGCAATACCCTTCTGACCTTTTTGTGGTGAGTCTCAGGCTCTCTAGAGTGTATTAGTATATCATCCAAATAAACTATAACACATTCATGTTGAAATTCCCTAAGAACCTCATTAATTAGGTCCTGGAATACAGCAGGATCATTGCAAAGCCCGAAGGGCATTACCGTATACTCATAGTGGCCATACCGGGTATTGAAAGCCGTTTTCCATTCGTCACCCTGCTGAATTCTCACCAAGTTATAAGCTCCCGTCAGATCTAACTTGGTAAAAATCTTGGAGCCTTTCAGACGATCAAATAGCTCAGTAATCAAGGGAATAGGATAAGCATTTCTGATCGTTATCTTATTCAAGCCCCGACAATCAATGCAAGGCCGTAGAGTGCCGTCTTTCTTATCTACAAAAAAGAAACCGGCCCCGGCTGGAGAAGAGGATCTCCTAATAAATCCCTAGTCTAGGTTCTCCCGTATGTATTCCTCTAAGACTAAGTTCTCCTTAGTGGATAGAGGATATACAGTACCCCTCGGAGGCATAGTACCAGGCAGGAGTCTAATCTTACAGTCAAAGGACCTGTGTGGGGGTAAAGTATCAGCCCTCTTTTTATCAAAGACTGCCTTTAAATCCAGGTACTGAGATGGTATCCGTAAATCTGTGGACTGGTTAGAGTTACTTGGTGCGTCAACTACGCAAACCGGTGAGATTTTCTGTAAACAACCTCTCTGGCTACCCTGACCCCAGGAGACTATCTCACCTTGTTCCCAATCAATAATAGGGTTATGCTTCTTAAGCCAGGGATACCCCAAGACTATTGGAACTGAAGGAGATGAGATAAGCATGAGAGATATTCCCTCCTCGTGTAGAATACCAATGGTTAACTTAACTGGTATAGTCTCACGAAAAATAACAGGGTCTGATAATGGTCTACCATCTATGGCCTCAACGGCCAAGGGTGTATCCCTTAGCTGAGATGGGATAGAGTGGTTCGTGACAAAGGCTTGGTCAATAAAGCTTTCAGCTGCTCCGGAATCTATCAATGCCATAGCATTAAGTACTCCCTTTTCCCAAGCTAAAGAAACAGGTAACAGAAGCCTATGATCCTTGTAATCATATATAGAGGACAAGATAGAAACACCCAAGGCCTGTCCTCTTGAGAAACTTAGGTGCGAGCGTTTCCCGAACGGTTAGGGCAATTTAGGCGTAGGTGACCTCTTACTCCACAATACATACACAGACCCTCCCTTCTCCTGTATTGTCTTTCACTTTCTGAGAGACGAGTGTTACCTATTTGCATAGGTTCTGGGAGAGCTAGAGTTGTAGATTCAGAATTCTGAAATGCGGGAGCTAGTCTTAAGGAAGGTCTATGAGTTCTATCTCGAGTGTTCTGCCTCTTTCTCATGCGTTCATCTATTCGAGAAATAAATGAAATTAATTCTTCCAAATTTTCAGGAAGATCTCTTGTGGCAACCTCGTCTAGGATCTCATCTGATAATCCGTTCAGAAATACGTCCATATAGGCCTGTTCATTCCACTTGACCTCTGCCGCCAAGGATCTGAACTCTAACGCATAATCCACAAGGGTTTGGCTATGCTGTCTAAGACGTAATAGTAGTCTATCTGCATTGGCCTTTCTTCCTGGAGGGTCAAAAGTCCTCCTAAAAGTAGCGACAAATGCATTAAAATTATAGACTAATGGATTATCATTTTCCCACAGAGGGTTAGCCCATCTAAGAGCTTTGTCAATGAGTAACGAGATTATGAATCCAACCTTCGCCCTGTCTGTAGGGTAGGCGCGGGGTTGTAATTCAAAATGAATCCCTATCTGGTTTAGGAAACCTCGACAGGTATCCGGAGAACCGCCATAGCGTAAAGGGGAAGTAACACGGGAAGAGGCTCCAACTGTGGCTACCTCTAGGCATGTATTAACAAGAGAGATGGATGGTGTACGCATCTCCTCTGATTGATTACTAGGATGGGATAGCAATGCTTGCAGCGCCAGAGCCATCTGGTCCATTCTATGGTCCATGGCTTCAAATCTCGAGTCAGGAGAATCAATCTGAGCGTTTGTACCTGCAGGATCCATTGGCCCTGTCGTAATGTCAGCATCGGGACAGGGATCCAACACGCAGAATACAAACAGGAGCTAGGTACGTATACCGGACCTTAGAATGGCCGGACTAACGTAAGCAGAAAGCAAAGAATGGTCAGAGACAAGCCGAGGTCGAGGGAACGAGAGAACAGGTAAGCGAGAGATGAGCCGAGGTCAAAGGACACGAGAGTTAAGCAGGAATGAAAATACAAGCCGAGTCAGAACCAAAAAGACAAACAGTAATAAGAGCACTGAGTGACCAGACAAGCTAGAACCACGACAGGGCAATGAACCATTATACACATCCCTATTTTATACCTTGGCTCTTTAATTGATGACTCCGCCCCTGCCGAGCCCTGATTCGTTGTTCGGAACTAGATTGACAGGTCAGGACGTGATTGCCGTCATGACGTCGGCTCCGGAGCGCCGCGTCATAAAAGGAAGCGGGGCTATCGCGGCCGGCGTGTAAACGGCTATGAGAGCTGTGAGGATTGGGTGAATCAGCCCCCCTGAGAGGACGGCCGTTTGAAAGTCTAACCTCCTCCGAGGTAGAGACTTCAGGTACCCTGACAATGATGCTTTGTCAGCATTATGGGTGTAAGAGCATTATGGAGGATGTAGCCCACAACATCTGGAGTGCTGAAGGTTGCCTATCCCTGCACTAGAGGCACTTCTTGGATGCTCTTGGTCCTCTAAATGATGCGGTTACACTTACAGGGGAAAGGAGCCATTGAATTGATTTGTCAGGCAACAATCAGTGTGTAAGCGTCATGGCAGTGGCTGCATGAAAAAGTGTGTGTCGGTATTTGTCACTGTATACCTGTTTCAGAGTTAAGTATATGAGATTCTAGTTTCCTACCATCTGCTGATCAGCTGTTGGGCAGTAGACTATGAAAAGCAAACAGAACATACAGCAATTCTCTTATTGTATGTGAGTTTTGAAACACTACGTGTTTTATTCTCCAATGTGAGAAGACGCTCAGTGTGTCATAACGTCACCTCTTATGTTGGCCTGAATAGAAAAAAAAAAAAAACACATTCAATAGAAAGATGCTGTAAACAACTGGTTTCGGTTGGTCTCAGAATACCTCTATCCTAATTGCTGATTTTTAAATGCCAGTTCCTATCATATTTCTTAGCATGAAGAATTATTAACTACAACATTTTAAAAAGTATTAAACTACAAGATTAAAAAGTATTATTTTAACATTGCCTTTTATAAAGAAAGCAAATGTTATAATCAAAATAAAAATATAATTATTAATTTAATCAATTACCTACTATCTTCAAATTCCTAATGTAAAAGACTTCTTGTGACCATTTTCCAATAGCTCCTCTAATCATCTCCATCCAATTGATATTTTCGGGATCTAGTCATGCCTTACTATTGCAAAATAAAATACCCCATGTATACTCCTAGTTGGAAGGGAAGGGTTTAACGTTAACCTTTGCTTTTTTTTTTTTTTTTATATGGCACCCATTATTATGCTGCGAGAAAGAAAACAATTCTATCAGGATTTTCTTACTAAAGTGAGAACTAAAATAATCTCTTAGATCATTTTTCCAAATTGGCTATTTTAACCTTTAATTTAAAAAAAAAATCACTTTGAATTCACTGTCAATTCTCACTTTGTTTAATTACCCTGTATATAATTAATTTGCAGTAGGTCCAAATGTGTTTTGAGTCAACATTTCTTGCATATAGGCTCTGATACCAGTCTAACATTTAAAAAAAAAAAAAAAAAAAAAAAACACTTATCTCAAGCTTAAGAGCTTTGAAAGTTAAATATGTTTTTGCTTCGGAATGCAGACAGCATTATACAAACTCTTGTTAGACCGAGTACACAGGTTCACAGTCAGTTGCTGTAATTTTAATCCATTAGATGTGGTGCATTTGGCTTATGATTTGCAATAATGCGATGATTGCAGACACATTACTAAATACTTTCTGTTTGCCTAAAGCATGTTGTATGTTGTTCAGATGTTATCTGACAAACCTAATACATCTTGATTGCTCAATCTTATGTTGTAGTTTCAGGCAAACCAACAGAAGAAATCTTCTTGGATACAAGCAGAATACATTCTTGGGAGGGATCATCTATCTACGTAACACATTCTACAATCCTCCACACCGGTAACGGAAACTCCATATATGTGTGAATCCATATTTGTAAGCTGAAATGCCCTGAAATTCCTTATCGCTTTGGCATGTAAAAACAGTCTTCATCAAAGGCAGGAATACATCTGCTCTTTTTCCGAATAGGACATTCATTATTTTTCCACCTGCTTAAGACAGTTGCGGAGAACACTCTACAAACCCTAGGTTATGTTGCCAACAGTCCAAACAACACATTGTGCGTCATGTGCTTAAGAAAAAAAAAAAAGTATTTCAAACCAAAAAAGACAAATAGTCAAATGCTACTTCATGGCCAGTTACACACTTGTAAAATGTGGGATAGTAGGGCAGGCACTTTAAGGAGTTCCCACTTCTTTAGTTTAATCCATGATGTTCTGTTGGGGATTATTCACTAAATAGCAAATTGTGGTGAAGTAAAAACTGAATTCGCAAAGTTTATTAAAGGAGTTTGGGAACTTTTCCAACCAGTTTGTCAGGTTTTTTTTTTGCAAAAGTATTAACATGTGATTTCAATTCAAAATAAATCACTGTTTAGATCGTTTAATCAATTAACTCAATTGAGTATTTCTAGATTCTCCAAATGTGTAAAAACAAGATATTTTACATTATAAGCCTTGGATTTAGTTGAGGTCCTCCATGCAGAGAGCAAAGATAGATAGATAGATAGCCTTTAATATCTATTCAAACTTACACCTGCTGACACACTCATAGACTCACGAAGGTCTTGAAATTTTAAGCCCTGGACTCATATACTGATATTCCTCCCTACAAACAAAATCATCCTCACACCAACAGACCAACCACCTTCTACATTCTGGCCAACTCACACCCACTTTAATGCTATACGTTCACATTGGCACACCTATACACTAATACACAAACACTCTTTTCTTCATACACACACTTAGACACCTACCAACATTGTATTCTCACCTTCTGCACTCTGACACCTAACAAATACCATTTCCAAAAATATATAGACATCATCCTGTACTTTACCAACACTTGTCTATCACGCTTACACTGACGTAGAAATTCACACTCTTATGACAGACACAAGCAAACCGTCTGATGCTTACGCACAAAGAAAATATACACACTGAGAACTACAACCACTGAGATACTTAGCCACATACAAAAACCAACACACATTATTATGTTAGTATTTATATTGCGACAACAAATTCCACAGCGCTTTACAGTGGGTGGACGAACAGACATGTAGTTGTAACCAGAGAAGTTGGACACAGAGGAACAGAGGGGTTAAGGGCCCTGCTCAATGAGCTTACATGCTAGAGGGAGTGAGGACAGTAAAGTGACACAAAAGGTAAGGATAGTATTAGACTAATGACAGTTGGAGAGAGGAATCAGTCGGGAGCTGTTAACAGTTTAATTGATACGCTTTTATGAAGAAGTGGGTTTTTAATGATTTTTTTGAAGGAGTGGAGACTGGGTGAGCATCTAACAGAGGAGGGAAGTGAGTTCCAAAGGAACGGTGCAGCCCTCGAGAAGTCTTGAAGGCAAGCTTGAGAGGTGGGAATCCCTATTTGCTCATCTATTGTGAGTATATTTCTCTCTTTATTCTATTTGTTTTATTAATACAGAGAACATTATTTCTGTTCTTTTATATCCTATATATATCACTGGAGCATCATCTGGAATACACCACGTGTACTATTGGCACAGGGATACGATACCAGAGGAAATCAGGACCATCCTAACATCCACAGATGGGGATTGTACCATCCATACGCTGTGATATGGAGCTGATCTTGAGCTCCAGAAAAGTGTGAGTCCAATATATTTTTTCCTTATATTCTGCCTCTGCTGTTATAGACATACTGCTCTATAATAGTATTCCTGTCCCATTTTGTTTTCTCCCTTATATTGGCTCGATTGGACTCCACACAAGGATTTTAATTGTTAAGCCCGGCTTCCCTACATCCCCCGTTTTACTTGCATCAACGACCAGAAAGAAGAGACTCTAGTTTGGGAAGGCTTTAGCTGCTGTACACATAAAGAACAAGCGCCAGAAATCTCACCTGCTGCTATATCTGAATATCATTGTATACCTAAGAGGAATTATGCCTTTGTATACGTATATGAATTTGTCTATTGTATTATATATGATAAGAGAAAAACTTCTATAATAAAGAGATATTAAAATAAAGACAATCTAAAGCACGCAAATATGTTACTTGGATTATTGCTTTCTGAACACGTCTGACATTTTCCTATGTATCCAAAGAAAGGTTTGGTATTTCCCATGTCTTTTCAACTATGATCTATAAGCTCATTCCCTGTCCACTGTTCTGTCCAATTCCCCAACTATATCCCCTGCTTATCTTCCCTATTGCCTTTGTTCTGCCTATCTCCCCTTTTAACTCATTCCTCTCCTCCCCTGCTTGTATGCCCCAATCTCTTCCTATCCCCATCCACTTTCATAATAACCCACACCTACTTTATTTCCCCTCTTTTTCATTTTTTTCCACAAGTTTTCCAGCTTATTGGTAAATTCTGAGATCTCCATTATCAACCTATTGGGTATAGCTTGGGATTAGCACTTCACCCCTTGTTGTAGACATCAGGTAGGGATGGTGTCCATCTTGCAGGCACATGCCACTGTGCATGCTTCTTCCAGCCACTTACACAATATAATGTCACATCACAAATGTTGGTACTGGACAGCGTACAGAGAGTAATATGTGTCTGCAGGACTAGGTGATTGCTGTGTGGGCTAAAATAAAGATGCATGGCCAGTCTGAGAAGATATTTTGACTCAATTCCAATTTGACTCAATTTCAGACCTATCTAAGCAAGTCCTCCTCACATCCTTCCTGGCTGTCTTTTGACACGGATAGCGTCCACAAGGTAGATGTTCTCTTAAATATAAGGCTCCACTGGATTTGCCAAACTCTGACGGAACATACACACACAAAACAGTGCCTAGAGTATACCACGGCTAATCCATTTCCTGGATATAGACTAATCTGCCATGGGATATATAGGACTGACATTTCTAATCTGCAAACATATAAAACAAAAAATAGATATATTACAATTCAAATATTAAATTAAAATTCAGCTGAATGAAGTCGACTACTCCAGCTTCAAGTGTGAAACAGAGCAGAAATATGAACATGTACACAGCCTAAAAATATCTTATTAGTATTACTGATGAAACATGCACAAATATGTGGCAGGATAATTACCTACACATTTTTATTATCTCTCTTTTTTTTCGACCATTGGAAATGCAGTACATTGGTAATTTTGGTTTATTTGCCTATATGTAACCCATTTCTACCAACTCCATGTACATGTGGATTCAATTTCATTTTAAATCTCAAAATCTTATACAGCGCCGCTGATTTTTCAGCAAAGAAACAAAAGGTTTAAGATGATGTCTTTGCCATCTGTAATAACAACCTATAGTGCCCTGCATAGTACAGATATCCAGTTTTGATCTAGTTGTTATACATAATGTTTTATACTCACATCAGGACATCATTTTTCATTCTGATGGGAACTTACATTCCCAAAAAAATGCTGACTGGTGTCTTCAAATACCAATAAGCAGGAGGGCATTTGGATATTTTTGTTTATCAAATTTGTCACTTTTCTTGAATCTGTCAAAATGGAATTTCTGTTTTTATGCTAATTTTACAACCCGCTTTAAATACCATACAACATAAAATTGAACTTACCCCCCCCCCCCAACAAAAAAAAGCATCTTTAATGCAATGATAATATAATGACATTTTCACGTTGCATCAATTTATATTATTTATTTAAGGTATCCCTGAATAACTGCTAAAACATACATCCCTTTTATAAATTGTACAGCAAATGTTTATTTTAACAATACGTTGTAGTAAAAGAGTTAAATTGTATGATGTTTATCCAGGCTGCTGCTGCTGTTTTTATTTGGGCTCTGTCTATTGTTACGTGATTTTTTTCCTAAGCAATTTGTATATACTTGATACTTGCGCAGTTTATAAAGAATGATAAACATTGAGTGGGGATAAAATGCAAACATTGTGTCCATGTTTACAAGAACATCTATACATTTGCAACATCGTTTGTATCATATATATAATTAAAATATTACTTACAAGACATTTTCGTTGCATGATCTCTAATTTGGGATATATACATCCTTTTCACTAAATAACATGATCCTGTAAAACGATTCAACACTGTTGGAAAAACTTCTCTAATTATTTTTCTACAGACATCGCTATTAAGGATTATGGGAACATTTGTAGATAAATCATTTAGAAAGTTTTCTAACAGCGAATCATGTGGATAGATTATTTAACCAAGGCCTTCATGGATAGAATATTACTATTTTGTGATCCACATTTGTACCCCTTAAAAGATGAATAGGGCAATGTGATTGGCTTTTAACTTAAATAAACTCATATTTAAAACCCCTGATCAAACCTGAAGTTTTGTACTGTAATAGTTGCATAGTTACATAGTTAAATAGCTGAAAAGAGACTTGCGTCCATCAAGTTCAGTCTTCCTCACATTTGTTTTTTGCTGTTTATCCAAAAGAAGGCAACACCACCCCCACCCCCCCCCCCCCCTCAGTTTGAAGCACTTCCAATTTTGCAACAAACTAAGAAAAAAATTCCTTCTTGACCCCAGAATGGCAGTCAGATTTATCCTTGGATCAAGCAGTAATTATCCTACATTGAAAAAAGATATCCTTGAATATTCTGTTTTTGCAAGTATGCATCTAGTTGCTGTTCGAACATCTGTATGGACTCTGATAAAACCACTTCTTCAGGCAGAGAATAGTAATATTCTTTAGTGTCAATTTTTGGGGCGAAGGGGTAGTTCTTTGCCCAGGGTTTCTGTTTTTGTTCTGTGTGTTTCTCTTAAAAGGATATTGTGCACCTTTATATTGCATACCTCCCATGGACAAAGTGGGAGACTTTAAATGTATGGCTGGATGGTTCTGAGAAATATTAGGAAACTTACTGATTCTATTGGAACTACAATGTAAATTAGAACACAAACAATGTATCTTATTTATACAGACTAGTTTCTAAAAACATTTATAGTAGTTTAAAGAATTACTATGAGTATTATTGCTGTGGAGCTCTGTTATACTTAGATACATAAACAATATGCACATCCTAAAAAAGAGGGAAATTAGTATAGAAATGAGGGACAGAGGGACTTATGCCCAAAACAGGGACTGTCCTTCCTAAATAGGGAAACTAGGGAGGTATGATATTATATTCCACCTGCATTTGGTGTATAACCCCTTTGGCAGTTTACTCACTTTTTTCATTTTTTTAAGAAGAGTACTATGCCTGTTTGGGGAGTAACACTACTTGCTTTCCTCGTACACTAACAAAACTAAGCAGTGGTGCAAAATGAATCAACAAAACATTTGGAGAGAACCCAATAACAGTTATTGCAAATATTTTGGGTAAACCTTTTGTTGATATAAAAAAAAAATCACTACACATCATACATAGAAATGTGTATGAGAGAGATTTTAGTTAGCAACTTTCAATACTGGTCAAACAATATCATGGTAAAACAAGACATCTCGCCACGAACACTTCACTATGCTCAGTTTAACAGTAATTCAATATTGTTTGTATCTTTTCGGCGTGTTTTTAAGTTGATACACTTTTGGCAGAATGTTGGAATAACTCCAGTTGTTCTTAAGAGTTTCAACATTGGTTTAAACTTGTCTGAAAATAGCAAGGGTTTGAATAAACAAATATGTTGCAAAGTAAGCTGCCGTGGAGAGCTTCGACAGAGAAAAAGTGACTTGCGTATGATAAGACACTCTGACCTGTGATTTGCATAAGACTTGCCCATAGCAACTTATGAATTTCTTTCCTGTAAAACATTGGCATGGAAGATTACATATCTGTTGCATTCCTTTGTCATTTTTTTGACGAGAGGGTGATCTTAAAAAGTACTGGGTGTCTGAGAGTCATCTATATCCTCTGGCATTTTCTGCAGACGAACTTCAGGATCGTGGAGAACCAATATGTTGGTTTTTTTTTTTTGTTTGCTTGCTTTTTTGCATTTCTTATATTTGTATGGATTTTGTATTCTGCAATATAAATTGTTTGTCGTTACTTGCATGCTTGCAGTTGTTGCGTGCAAACCATGGTGGAACAATTCACTGTATACGTTGTGCACTGTTCAAGAAGAGAATGTACAAAAGCTACAGAGTTTACAGAAAACAGGATACAAGGACACATTCCTGCTCTATAAATGATTCAGATTAGTCCAAGTGACTTGCAGACAGTTGTTTGTAGTGACACTGTGTGTGCATGTTTTAAAATTGACAACACAAATATTCAAATAACAATGCAAAACCATTATTGTGGGCAAATAAATTGACCTGAAATTTTATCTGCTTTGCTATTTTACATTGGAAAACTGATTTACAAATATATTTGAAGTCTGGTGTTTCAAGTTAGCCAGTAAAAGAACCATTCACGAATACTTGTTAAGGAAAACATTTTTTACATAAAAATCAAACAACATGAATGTATCCTGAATTCAAGGTAACTACCAAGGTTCAGCAAAAAAAAAAAAAAAAAAGGAGACAGGTAGCAAACAGTAAACATAATAAACTAAATAAATGAATAAGCTGATAAACACGACCCCTCGTTAGCCGTGACTAGTGATGGTGAAGATGTCTTGACAAACCTATTGCTGATAAAAAAAATAAATATAAATATATTCAGCCCTCCCATACAATCAATCATTTTGTGTTTTAAAGAATATTCACATCACATTTATTTAAAACGCAGTGGGAAAGACAGCTGTTTAATATCTGTTTATATTTCAGATATGCATACAAATTTAGATTATGTACATGTTTACAAGTTTTAGAATTTCTTTGTCATCAATCTTTTGCAGACATTTTAGAGATAATGAAAGTTTTTAAGCACATTAGGAATATGTTGTCTTGCAATATTCGCACTGGGTCTGAAATATTAGCAGAGAGGCAAAATAAAGCCCACAGGCCTGCTTGGGATTCTCTTTATCTGTTATTATTCCCAGCCCCCAAAGTTAAAATGCAGCAATATACTTTTATTCTTTAAAGTTCACTTAACGGAGTTGGAAAAATAGGACTGTGATTTTCAGCTCATTTGCATTGATTCAATTTATCAGACTGGAACGCTGGCATAACAATTAGTTGGGTTCCAAGCTGAAAATCACCCCAGGTGTATATTTTTTTGGGGGGGGAATCTTGTTGGCATGTTCACTAAACACTGAATTGTAGGGAAATGAAAGCCCAAATTCTAACATTTAGCAAATAGCACAGATATAGAATAGGTCTATTGCTTAGTCATAATCTCATTAACTATAGTACCATGCGGCCTTTTCAAGATGCACCTATGACACTTGAAGACACTTGAACCGTGGTTAATTATCTTTTTTGGCATGATTATTTTACCACATTCATTTTATATGCAATTTTATTCAAACAGAAATGGTCTGATAGGTCAGAATAAGGCAAGGGAAGATAATGATGGACTAAAAACAGAGCAATGAATAATGCCCGAATGTTGCGACACTATTCGCAAAGGTTCGAGGTGGAGTTTTGCAGAGGGAAGCTAAATCTGTATCATTAGCTAGAATATTATACTACTTCAAAAAATAAAAACACCAGGCATATTCCGAAGGTAAATTTTATCTGACAAGACATTGGAAAAAGACAGATTGACTTTATAATTCATCATTGGTAATACGACGCTGGGAAATGTAGAAAACGCGAGTCGAAATATTTTGATGTTTTATATGTCTTTGGTCAAAATTATTATACTTCCAAAATTCTCAAAATAGGGGCATGTTACATGTGCAGACAAGCAATAAACCACAATAATTTTTGCTGAAATCTTCTATAGATATTACAGAAGTAGTGCATGCAAGACAGATATGCAGTAAGCAGGTGTGGCTGTAATGAACTTGCCAGAACATCCCAATTAGTCTTTGAACATTCCATTCCATAGGGAGGATAATGTATGTCAGCAAATTTAAATTCCTGAAGCCAGAAACTCATATTTGCCTCTTTTCTTCTTCTTCCGGGAAGAACACCATTTAATAACCTCTGCTTGTTTGTCTCAGTTATTTTACCATATGATTTCAGCTCATTAGGTAAATTATTAAACATACAGTTCTAGCTAGTTTTTTTTTTCGTAATCCAGAGAACAAGGAAGGACCTGATGTATGAATTGAATAGTGAACTAAACTTTAAGCTAGGTTAAACAACAGTTGTGGTGCTCGTTTAAAGTAGTTAAAGGACCACTCTAGGCACCCAGACCACTTCAGCTTAATGAAGTGGTCTGGGTGCCAGGTCCTTCTAGGGTTAACCCATTTTTTCATAAACATAGCAGTTTCAGAGAAACTGCTATGTTTGTGAATGGGTTAAGCCTTCCCCTATTTCCTCTAGTGGCTGTCTCACTAACAGCTGCTAGAGGCGCTTGCGTGATTCTCACTGTGAAAATCACAGTGAGAGCACGCAAGCGTCCATAGGAAAGCATTATGAATGCTTTCCTATGTGACCGGCTGAATGCGCGCGCAGCTCGTGCCGCGCGTGCACATTCAGCCGACGGGGAGGAAAAGAGGAGGATCGGAGGAGGAGAGCTCCCCGCCCACCGCTGGAAAAAGGTAAGTTTTAAACACTTTCCCCTTTCCAGAGCCGGGCGGGAGGGGGTCCCTGAGGGTGGGGGCACCCTCAGGGCACTCTAGTGCCAGGAAAACGAGTATGTTTTCCTGGCACTAGAGTGGTTCTTTAAAGGAACACTTCACTGCCCAAGTAGACAGAAAATCTAATTCACTAGCAGATATTCCCCAATGAATAGATGCATGTACTATTATTTCTTTAAATCTTTATTTTTACCCAGTTCACTGACAGAGTTCAAAACACCATGTATCACACAGATGATAAGAGGTATAAGCAATAAAACGTTACAGTGATGCTTACGAAAAAATTATAAGAAGAAAGAGCATGAACTAAGATTTTTAAGTGGTAGGAAATGAGAAAATATGAGTGAACAAACACAAATTTGCTTGGTTCAATATCATGGCACTTGAAACATCACTTGCATGCTTATTTTAGAAAGACTAAACTCAAAGTGAGCACAGTACATAACGCCACGATGGCTTAGGCTCAATGACCATACATGCCCTTAAGGCAGGAACAAACAATTAGTGGGACTTTACGTGGGTCAGTCGAGTGATCTTGGCGTTGGCCCTATAACGGAAATATTATTATTATTATGTTATTATTTATATAGCGCCAACAAATTCTGCAGCACTTTACAGTGGGTGGACGAACAAACATGTAATTGTAACCAGACAAGTTGGACACAGAGGAACAAAGGGGTTGAGGGCCTTGCTCCATGAGCTTACATGCTAGAGGGAGTAGGGTAAAGTGACACTAAAGGTTGCAAGAGAGGAATCAGTCGTGAGCTATTAACAGTTTTATTGATACGCTTTTATGATGAAGTGGGTTTTTAATTATTTTTTGAAGGAATGGAGACTGGGTGAGCATCTAACGGAGTAGGGAAGTGAGTTCCACAGGAACAGTGCAGCCCTGGAGACGTCTTGAAGGCAAGCATCAGAGGTGGGAGTACGGACAGAAGATAGACGTAAGTCTTCAGCAGAGCGTAAGGGCCTAGACGGGACATACTTGTGTATTAGGGAGGATAGATAGGTGGGAGCAGCATTATGTAGAGATTCGAAAGCAAGAACCAGTATTTTAAATTGAGCCCTATATCTTACAGGAAGCCAGTGTAGGGACTGAAAGAGGGGTGAAGGGTGGGAGGTGCGGGCAGACAGGAAGATGAGACTTGTCTCAGCATATCAAAATCAATTTAAGCACATGGCACATTTCTATAATTATGAAATGAGACAACAGTGCCAAGCATGAAAATGAAAAGTCTAACTAAAGCATAGGTTAGGTTTAGAGTATACTGCAATATTAGATAAGGAGATCAATGAAAGCTCAACAAGAAAAAGACACAAAACACAGCATAATTTTGGGAAGCAAATAAAAAAAAAAAAAAAAAAATATATATATATATATTTAATACTTTGCTAAACACAAATACACACACCCGCACACAATCCCACAGAAATCTCACTTTAACAGTGCTCTCACTACTGCAAGGGATTCTGGATAGGCGTATGCAAATAAGATGAACAAAGAACCACATTTTTGCCTCATAATTCCTCTTTATACGTGGATTCCTTGGAGTATGTGTCTGCTTAATACAATGGCGTTGAAACATAACTCAAGAAGAGGAGCAAAGCCAGTGAACCACTCATGGACAGCTGTTTCGCTGTTAATGCAACTCATCAGCATGAGGTTTGTTACTGGGTTACTATGAAGGCTTGGCGTTCCTTGTAAATTATATACCAAAAGAGTAGAGGTGGGGAAAAAGTGTGGATGAAAACCCATTCCAAAATCCCTTGCAGTAATGAGAGCACTGTTAAAGTGAGATTTTTGTGGGGAAAGCAAGTCTTATGGCTTGACTGGTGTGTGTATTTTTTTTTTTTTATCGTGCAAGAATTTTTTTACAAACAGATTGAAAGTGCCACAGTAGCCAATATTTAGACATTACAAACCGTGTTAGTGTAGCATGCGATAAACTGCACATTTTTCAAAGGTGCTATACGCTGACAGCAGTTACATAGTTACATAGTTACATAGTTAGATAGCTGAAAAGAGACTTGCGTCCATCAAGTTCAGCCTTCCTCACACCTGTTTTTTGCTGTTGATCCAAAAGAGAAAAAAAAAAAAAACCCCAGTTTGAAGCACAATTTTGCAACAAGCTAGGACAAAAAATTCCTTATTGACCCCAGAATGGCAGTCAGATTTATCCTTGAATCAAGCAGTTATTACCCTACATTGAAAGATTATATCCTTGAATATTCTGTCTTTGCAAGTGTGCATCTAGTAGCTGTTTGAACATCTGTATGGACTCTGATAAAACCACTTCTTCAGGCAGAGAATTCCACATCCTGATTGTTCTTACAGTAAAAAAAACCTTTCCTTTGCCTTAGACGAAATCTTCTTTCTTCCAGTCTAAACGCATGGCCTCGTGTCCTATGTAAAGTCCTGTTTGTGAATAGATTTCCACACAATGGTTTGTATTGGCCCCGAATATATTTGTATAATGTTATCATATCCCTTCTCAGGCGACGTTTTTCTAAACTAAATAGGTTTAAATTTGTTAACCTTTCTTCATAGCTGATATGTTCCATTCCTTTTATTAATTTTGTAGCCCGCCTCTGCACTTTTTCTAGTGCCATGATATCCTTCTTTAGAACAGGTGCCCAAAATTGCACAGCATATTCAATATGTGGTCTTACCAGTGATTTATAGAGAGGCAAAATGATATTCTCGTCCCGAGAATGAATGCCCTTTTTCATGCATGACAATACCTTACTGGCCTTGGCCACTGCTGATTGACATTGCACATTGTTGCATAGTTTGTTGTCTATAACAATTCCCAAGTCCTTTTCGTGTGTTGTTATCCCTAATTCGCTTCCATTAAGGGTATACGTTGCTTGTGTATTCTTTACGCCGAAGTGCATAACTTTGCATTTTTCAACATTAAATTTCATCTGCCATTTGAGTGCCCAGTCCTCCAGTCTATCTAAATCCTTCTGCAGCAAAGTAATATCTTGCTCACATTGTATTATTTTACAAAGTTTTGTGTCATCTGCAAACACTGAAACATGACTTTCAATGCTGTCTTCAAGATCATTTATAAAAATGTTAAATAGAAGGGGTCCCAGAACAGACCCCTGAGGGACACCACTTGCCACCTCTGTCCAGCTTGAAAATTTACCATTAACGACAACTCTTTGTATTCTGTTTTTAAGCCAATGTTCTACCCAAGAACAAGCATTTTCATCGAGACCGATTTCCTTGAGTTTGAACACTAATCTTTTGTGTGGAACTGTATCAAATGCCTTGGCAAAATCCAAATAGATCACATCCACTGCAACACCCTGATCTATACTTCTACTTACTTCTTCGTAGAACGCAATCAAGTTAGTTTGACATGACCTGTGCTTCATAAAACCGTGCTGATTTTTGCTGATAACCATATTCTTCTCAAGGAATTCTTGAATATTATCCCTTAATAACCTTTCAAATATTTTACCAGCCACAGAAGTTAAGCTCACAGGTCTATAATTTCCAGGCAAGGATTTTGAACCCTTTTTGAATATAGGAACCACATCTGCCTTCCTCCAATCCTCCGGAACACTTCCTGAAAGAAAAGAATCTTGAAAGATTAAAAACAGAGGTTCACTTATTTCTACACTTAGTTCCTTAAGTACACGTGGATGGATACCGTCAGGCCCTGGAGCTTTGTTTATATTAACTTTCTTTAGTTGCTGCAGCACATTGTCTTGAGTTAACCAATTACAATTATTCTGCAAGTTTTTAGTAGCAATCATTTGCACATCTATTGCCATGGGTTCTTCTTTAATATAGTGAACATTGATTACATCTAGGGTTACACAAACAGAAAGAGCAATGGCAGAAAATCATACATCGGTACGTATATACAACAAATACCAAAACCAATGCAAGGTAACTGACAAGAAGAATATGAAGTAATAAATATCACAAACTGGGCTGTATCACATACAGAAGAGCGATTTTCATAATTGAAAATAGGAAATGGTATGTGAGCGCTCCAAATATAAAGTAAAATAATGACCACTAAAGCACTGTACCCCAATCAGTATATCAACAGAAACGAAACTGGATCTGGTAGCAACACAGGGTTAATATAAATTAATAAGTAAATTACATGAATAATGTTGTTATATGTCAAATGTATAAAACATTATTCATTAAACATAGAGACAATATAGTAACATCAAATCAATATTGCAACAATAAAATGTATAAACCAGCAACAAAAATGTCCAGAGCAGATGTTTGATTAATAGTAGACACAGTGTGGGGCCCCCTTACACTGGTGAAATGGCCACTGGGAAAAAAAAAATTGTGCACATATAAAATAATAAAAAATATATAGTAAATAAAAAATGATAAAAAATCCACAGGCTCCTACACTATCCCTGTTGGGGGGAGCTCGTAAACCGGCAAAACTACCGGGTGTGGGCTAAGGGGCTTGCATGGCCTCCCTGTGTTTTCTGCCTGGATAGACAAGTATACTTTAGTCTAGAGTGTTTATTAGCCCACAGGAAGGATGAGAAAAGGCGTTTCACCTGCATGAAGAAGACAGGAGGTATCCTGATGAGCCAGGTCTGTAGTAAGTAGAGTAATTTGGGAAGCACATTCATCTTCAGAATGTTTATTTTACAGAGCCACCCAAAGTACAGCCTGTTCAAGGCCTTGAGGTCAGTGGCAATGCCTGCAGTAACACATTAGGTATATGTATCCCTAGATATTTTACTGCAGCTGGTGACCAGCTGAGGGGGAATAGTTGTGTTATGGCATCCTTGGTGGTGCTAGAAATATTGAGTGGTAGGATTTCACTTTTAGTGAAATTGACCCGGAAGTTAGACACCTTGGCATACGTGTCTATTTCTGTGAATACATGATGTGATTGTATCTGTGATCATGAAGAGCAAGTCCCCTGGACTTTGTGTTCGCGGCCCTGTGCGACAAAACCCTTAATGCCTGAGTGGTCCCTAATTTCTTGGAGAAAGGGTCCCATGGATAAAATGAAAAGGAGAGGGGACACCCCTGTCTCATGCCATTAGTAATGGGCACTGTGTCCGATAGTTGGTGGTTGACCCTGATCCTGGCTCCCGGTTTCGGTTTTCATCCAGTTTGGGCCGAAACCCATGGCTTGGAGGGTGCTGGTTAGCAGGGACCAGTCCACCCTGTCAAATGCCTTCTCTGCATCAATGGTGAGGATGAGGCACTGCGAGGTTTCCCTCCCCGAGAGGTGGATAAAGTTGAGGAGTTTAGTGGTGTTATTTTTAGCCTCCCTCCCGAGTACAAACCCCGCCTGATCAGGATGGACTAGGTCTCCCAGAAGCAGTCTGAGACGGGTGGCCAGGATCTTTGTGAAGAGCTTCAGGTCAGTATTGATTAAGGATATCTGCCTGTAGCTTCCGCATTCCGTTTGGGCATCAGAGTTATGTGGGCCTCTAAAGCTGTGACTAGGAGAGAGCTGAATTTTGTGATTGAGTTGAAGGTGTTCGTGAATGGTTCTGCAAGTAAGGAGGAGAAACTGTTAAAATATTTGGCTGTGAACCAGTCTGGTCCTGGGCTTTTGCCCAGCGGTAGATGTTTTACCGCCAAATGGAATTCGTCTGGTGTGAGGGGGGCGTCAAAAACCTGCATAAAGTTCTGTGGAATCGTGTGAGTCAATCGTTTTGACAGAAAGTGGTCTATGTCGGATTGGGAGGGTGGAGATTGTCTGAGGTTGTAAAGATTAGAGTAGAAGGCGTGAAAGGCCTGCAGTACCTCTGGCAAGAGATGGGATGTTGTCCCGGTGGATGTTTTTATCTGGGCTATGACAGTTTGTTGTCTATTGTGTTGTAAAGCTTTGGCCAACATGCTCCCGCATCTCCCACCTTGGGTAAAATATGAGTGTTTGGATAGTAGAAGTTTGCATTTTATTTGGGAATTCAGTATTTGTTGTAACATGGAACATTTGTCTATGAGTTGTTTATATATGTCCAGGGAGCTCGCACTTCTAGTTTGAGGGAGAGTTACCCGCCAGCCATCAAATAGCCGTGTGTTATCAAGTAGCTGAGTTATTCTTGATCTAGTCGAAGCTTGATAGGTAGTGGACTGTGAGGTGGTGTCTAGTGTACAGTCTTTGGACACATTCAGGTCTCCCCTAAGGATGAGAATCCCCTCTGTGTGACGTTCCACCTTGTTAAGGTATTTACGAAGGAAGATGCATTGTTTGGAGTTTGGAAGATGTGACGGACACCTCCGTTGACGGATGCTCCTAGTGCCGCTCAAGGACCATCAGCACCGCACTTGATACCATAGGCACCGCAGACTCCACGAACCACTGTAGCTTGTTTGGGATCTCGCCGTCTCCTTCCTACCCTGGGACTCCAACCTCTGGATCCAGGAGTGTGGGGAAAGGATCTCCCCTCCAAGAGAGTATAGCTGTGGCTCTCCTCCAAGATAGTATAGCTGGGGCTCTCCTCCAAAAGAGTACGGCTGCATAGCTGAAGAGAGAGAGCTCTTACAAGAGCTAGCAGTGATATAGCTGGTATAGCTGGTATAGCTGGTATAGTTGGTCCCTACAACAAGAGCCAAGGCTACAATGTAAAGGGTAAGAAGATCTGCTTTATTGAGTGCAAGGGGCATTTCTTTTATACAGTTTTCCCCACAAGGTTACCACCCACGTGGACCTTGTTCGGCAACGACAACACAAATTTGTGAGCTGAGGGGTATCAGACGCCCTTGTGACCTGGAGGCGGGGGTAGTACCTGTGAAGCATCGGATAGTACTTCCATACAATATATGAGATACATATTACCAACTGTTTAAGCTTCTCCACCCTCTGCCAGCTGTAACTACTGAACCGCTGAGTAGTGCAAGTCTCGGTCTGGTAAAAAAACACATCCAGTTGCCGAGTTATCGGTTCGGGAGGTGTGTATTGCTTCGATCGACCTCTCCGGGAAAGTCCAACTTCGGGTAAGTATCTGAGCGCAACGGGAGAGCCATACCCCACCGAGGTATAAGTTCAACAGAGGCCAGGGTCATTGCATAGATGGGTTCTGTGATACAGAGTCCTGTTTTAGGTGTAGGAAGCTGAGGGTAGTCCTTCTATGGCCAGTCCCTGGCGTGTATCCCGCCTTGACTATCACTAGGCACCCATTGGGGTATTCTGTAGGAACCAGCGGGGTAACGATGTGAGGAGTGGAGTAGGTTTGCCATTATATGCTCTTCTAGTCGTATTTCTTCTCTCAAGAGCTACCCATAGTCCAAAGTTGGGTAGAAGCTCCCGTAGAAATGAGCCGGATCTCGGATGAAGCTGTGGGGAGTGTCATTGTGGGCCGTTGGGTTCCAATCTGCAGACATTGTAAGGTAGATTAGCGAATGTAGGGTGTGAGTTTGTGGTCTGGTAGTGGGTCTTTGTGGTCATTGCTGCATCGCTTGGACGCCGTCTGCCATCGTGGTCATTGTGGTAGTCGGGTCACTGGTTGGGCCTGTTGCAGGCAGTACCAGTCCTGAAGCTGGAGTTCAGGGAGACCTAGGGTCTGTGTAAAAAGCGTTTTGTCGCAAGGATAGGGTAGCTGTGGCTCCGTTATTGGAGGCAGTGAAAGCCAGAGGGAATCCCCACCGGTATCTAATATTCCGAACGTATCATGTCAGTGAGGGGCCTCATTGCCCTTCTGGCTTGGAGAGTCATCCAGGAGAGGTCTGGAAATATTTGTACCATTGAATAGCAGTGGTTGGGAGGTTTGTCTGAGCATACGGAGGATTTCTTCCTTGACTCCGTAATAATGAAGCCGGCATATAACATCTCTCAGTGACTCTACTGAGTTGTTTCTGGGTCGGAGCTCTATGTGCCCTGTCAAAGAGTATAGGGTCATCACCAACTTTATTCAGGATACTATTGAACAGTTCCAGTAGTATACTCCGCAGGTCCTCTTGATCCTGTTCGGGAAGGCCTTTCACTTGAAGAATCTTCTGCCTCCCGCAGTTATCTAGGTCATCCAAGGATCTGTGTATTGCAGCTAGCTGCACTTTCTGGGCTTCAACTGCACTCTGTAGTTGATGAACTTGAGATTGGGTAAAATCCCAATCATCTTCCAACGTGGTGACCCTGTCTCCCATGTGTTTCATGTCTGCGTCTATGGCATCCATTTTAAGTTGGAACGACACCTCCAGTTTACAAAGCATAGTAGGCAGGTCTTACTTGGAAGGTAGGTTTGCGAGCACCGACCTGAGATCTTGATCCATTGTTGGCAACGAGCCTTTGGAGCTCCCTGGGCTGGATGGGGGTGATTTGCCCAGGGGGGACTCCGGCGCCATGTTAGGGCCTGGCGCTTCTGCTTATCCGCCATGTCCTTGAAATACTTTGTCAATGAACCCGATCTTCACCCGTCTGTTTGCTTGACGTGTGGGGTGTTGACGAGGAGCGTTTGGGGCGCCCCATTGTGTTTGATGTGCCTGATGTCTAAGGATTGTCCGCTTGTGCTCCCGGAGCTCAGCGCTCAAGCGGCCATGCAGGTCCGCGGTTAACTCCGCCCTCTGGTGTGTGTATCTGTGTTTAGCACTGTATTAACTATCCACTAACTTCAGGTGGAAGGGTTTTTTTATCCACACTTTTTCCCCCACCACAACTCTGTTGGTATGGGTATGTGTGTATATATCAATTACTATGTATAAATAACTGAAATTGAAATAAAAATCAATTGTAATCCATAAACCCTCAAGTAAATATATGATGTTTTTGTCTTTTTTAGAAAAAATATAGCTTCAACAATTCATATGCAACAAAAAAAGTAAATACAAAAAAAATGAATGTATGTCAGTGTGTGTATCTGTATACAAGTGTGTTGCCAGTATGTGTTTTTGTATGTCTGTGTATCTGTATGTGTGTCAGTGTGTATATATGGGTGTCTGTATATGTATTTGTGTTTGTGAGTGTATATGTGCCTGTATCTGTGTCAGTGTGTGTATTGATGTGTTTCGGTATATCTGCATGCGTGTCAGTATACCTGTATGCCAGTGTTTGTGGGTGTGTTGGTGTGTAAACATGCATACATCAAACAAACAAAAACTGCTCAGTGCTAAAAACTGCTCAGACTAATTCAGGTATACAAAGCATCTTGTTTTCAGAAACTTGAGACCAAAAGCTATTTCACATCAAATTCTTCACACTTTTATCACGTCCATGTAAACACATTTTTTTTCATGCAATTCCCAGTGCATACCATTTAATTCATGCAATTCCCAGTGACCCCAAGTTGTTTTTAGGAAGCAGGTTAAGTGAATATTGAACATTCTGGAACAGTAGCAGAAACACCCTTGGGCATTAGTTTATCTTGTCTAGACAAAATGTTATCTGTTTTTCCAACACCTAACTGAATTATGTGGAAAATTTGAATTCTGATATGCAAAGCCATGTTTATTTTCTACATCTCTATAAAAGTAACTGGCACATTATGTAACCCAGACTTTAGGGTATTTTTATTATTTAAACTTGTTGAAACTATTACTAGACAATTTTCATTTTAATACCGAAGTCAATAAATGTCAAACAAAGGGTACTTTTTTTTTTCTTACCTATGTTACCCCAACAATTAAGGTAACAACTATATAAAACAAAAGATGTTTTACCTGGAAAATTATTTTATAAGTATGGATCTCAATGATGGGAGTAGCTTTTCTGGATCCATGACACGTGTTCATTGACATTGCAGATACGATTAGCCACCTACTGTTTTAAAATCACATCACCAAAATGAATTTCGTATCTTCTTTTAATGCATACTAACAATACAGGGTGAGCTGAATTTTTTCGTGGTTACTTAACTTTCTATTAAGAAAGGGGTATTCACCGTCTTTCTGTTCCGATCACCTTTCTTTTTCTGCCATTTTGTAAGAAAGAAGATATGATATACAATATCTGGTGGTGGGCCGAAATGTTTCATTTTGAAATCTTAGATGTGAAAATATTAAAAACGTAATTTCCTTTTAATTTGGCATATTTGGAATGAATTTAAACAAAATCAGAATAAAATCTGACAAGTAAAACAGATCAATCATATTTATTTCAAATGATAAAACAGAAGAATCAACAACATCTTGGCTGTTTGGGTTTTCGCTCCGTCCGAATTGTTAAACTTAAGGATTCATGAATTAAGGTGAATCCTTTCGTCTCTATTCGTCAAGGTCAGACTATTCACAAGGCCCTGGTCCAGTCGTTGTGGAATGTCTAGACCTTTCATGAAGAGGATGAAGACGAACACATTCCATTGCCTCTCCAATCCCCACTTTTAAATTCACAAATACTTTTTGGGAAGCAGTGGGAATATTTCAGGAATCAAAGAAGTGAAAGCATTTCTCAAATATCTCACAACACACAGTTCAGGGCTTCACCAGCAACATACCAAGAAGAGATAAAGAATGTCTGTAGGCAAAGACTGGGTTTTTTTCTTTATTAGATCTTTAAAGATCTTTGTTGGATTTTTATTTTGATGTTTCAAATATTTTCCAAGCCACTCTATATACATTTGTAGTGGGAACAGAAATTAAAATTATATTTTCATCTTATAAATTCTTCCTCTTTTGTATACATAACAGTAAATTGCTGGCCTTTCCAGCTGCTGTCTGATATTGCATCAGTGGTCCGTATTTATACCAAAATCTTTCTTGTTAAACATTATTTCTAATGCAATCCTATTTTGAGTATAAGTGAAATACTTTTTGCAAATTCCAAGTAGCTCACATTGGAACACACACATCTACACTTTAACTATCTTCTTCATGGAAAGCAATTACATTGGTTTAACATGATCTGTCCTTTATTATTGAATTATTGCATTAGAAACAAGAAAGGAACACTATATAGTGGACTAAGCCCACATCAAGATTCCTGAGGGGTTACAGAGATATCAGGGGGCATGAACCCCAAACACTAGTAAAGGAAAAAGACTAAAGTGAAATAGTAGCACCAATACAGATGAAAAAATTGGGCGTCTATTCCACAAGATGATATCTCGAGTTTTAAAAAATAATTATGGGGTATACCCTTTATTAAGCCGCTTACAGACAAAACAAAAACACAGTGTAATAATAGTGAAACACTCGTGAAACTATAGGTGAATTAAAAACTGGGTGGATACAGTTTGGATATTCTACAACAGTAGTGAGGGTGGCCGAAAAATATCTGAGATATAGTATTAAGTAAAAAATATGGTATACAGTATAATTTATATTCAGTCAGATATCTTATACACCCTAGCCCTACATACATGAAGGGCTTTGTGGATATCCCGGCTTTAGACGTGGATCCCCAGCTCCTTTCTATAGACTCTAGTGTATTTTGGTAGATATAAACAATTTGGAACAAACACAATTAATCCCTGTGTAGTCATATAGTGTTCGTCCAAATTGATATTAGTCATATAGAGTCCATAATGAGCTGGAGGAGAGTGTGCATTAATAATGCCACTCTACGTTTAAAACAAGATAGTGGTACATAGGGAACTGCTCAATTAGTAAGGGCAGAAATCAGTACCCATTAGTCTATATACATCTCATAATGGATAGTAGATAGGAGCATTTTAACCAGATATTATAGAGTTACAGTGCCTCAGAGGCAGACTTATTATTTATATAGTGGTATTTAGAGGATAGCGATATGGTAGTCTCAATAGATCATTGTAGTAGATTAGTCAGAGTGCAATTTTGTAAACCCTGCTAGACTACTGACATTTTAACCAGATATTACAGGGTTAAAGTGTCTCAGAGGCAGACTTTATATTTATATAATGGTATTTAGAGGATAGCGATATGATAATCTCAATAGATCATTGTAGTAGATTAGTCAGAGTGCAGTTTAGTAGATCCTGCTAGACAACTGATAGCGCAGGGTGTGCCTGTAAGTCAGTTCATAGGTGTCCCAAAGGTAAATGGGAAAGGACACATATAGGCAGAAAACAAAAAGCAAAAATTCTCCCAAGGAGATCAGCCACTCTGGCAAATCGATCAGTTGAGAGTATGTTAACCAGCCAGTCTAGCACTTATGCATAACACACATACACAAAGTATCTCCCGAGGAGATCAGCAAATATGTCAAATATAGATCAGTTGAGAGTATGTGAACCAGCCAGTCTAACTCCTATATACACTTAATTACACTGCTGCTTCAAGGCAGCCTACCGCTGTATAGTGCAGGCAAATCATCCAGCTGACTGGAGTGATATCCCACCCGGTCTGACTCGTAGATATATTTAGATAAACTGCTGCTTCAAGGCAGCCTAGCGTTGTGTATTCCACACAGACTGTCTAGCTGACTAGAAACGTTGTTGCTACCTCCAAATAGTCTATCTCTATATGTGGACGTAGACTGTAAAGCTCCCTATTCCCTAGTGATGCCAGGACTGGATACTATTGCTGCTATTAGAGAGACAGTCTCACGGTCTCTGTCCGAAGCACAGTGAACCGGCCCATATCAGTACCAAACTTCCCACGTTATTAAATTAGCCAACTGCATCCCCCAGTATTAAAAAACAAAGTTCGGCAAACGCTCGACGCGCGTTTCGGCGTGCTCACACGCCTTTGTCAAGAGCTCCTGGCACAGCTGAGGGGAGATGAATATATACCGAGGGGAGTCCCGCCCATCTGTCCGTGCGTTCCAATCGGCACGGCTAAAGATTAGCTGAGGGCGGGGCTAGACCTCGATACAATCACTCGTTACTCACAGGCTCATTACTTGGAGAGTCACGTGTCTCCGATATATCGGTTGCATTAGTTGTCACCATGGTGACGTGAACAGCCTCATGGTGTGCGCGCGCAGTATAGAGTAGCTGTACACAGTCTTAGATTTAAAGATCCAGTACCTCAATTCAGTTCACACTATATTTGCCCTGAATAGGTGATATGACTGAACTACCTTGAATTATGGGAGGCTTGCCAAAGAAGATGAACCTCTTTCTTCATAGGGGAATCCAATCTGTGATTGCCCCGATCTATGAAAGGTTAGATCACTATATTCATTCCAATAGGTTTCATCAGTAAACTTCCACATAGGTGGTCATTATTTGTAGTAGGTTGCTGCTATGTTCAAATGAACCTTTGAGGTAGCGCTCACCATTGATAAAATGCCATATGAGTTTAGTTGAATTTAAGATCCAAAATATATTTTCATTTATTTACATATATTGACCAACATGGCAGATTAGTGACAAAATTATATTGTATAGTTTGTCCATAAATGAACACAAGTATATGTATATCTACTTATCTACACGTTCTAAGGTCATGATCTCAATATATTGGACCTGTGCCAGGTATAGGGTATGTGTAGTACGAAATTATTGTAAATAGATCAAAAAAATTATAATTGTAAACTGACAATATATACAGGTGACGGCTTCTCTTACGAGAGTGATGCCATTCATTTATTTATTTGTATAAACAATTATTGCATTAAATTGCCATTCATGACTACTAAAGAAATGGAACCCCATAGTCTGCATTTTTTTTCCGAATTTGGATAGATCTCGACAAATGCCTTCTGCAATATCAAAGTTGATGAATGGAAACCAAGTATTGGGTGCCAGGAGAATATTGCATTTTTTTAGCAAACTGTTAAAAAGTAATTTGACAGAAAAAAAAAACAGGGACGATGGCCAAAGACCCATTGCACCATAACGATTAAAATTAGAAATAGAGGTTACAGTGCTTAGAATGCCCATTTAAGATGCTCTAAGATTGTAAGTGTAAGCAGTGGTCTCATGCCTCTGCTCCTTTCCTTGCAGGTAAGTACTGTGTGTGTTTTATTATTGTACATAGTCATGCATAACTAGGGAGTTAGGACCCCCCGTAATTGGAGTACTTTGACGCAGTGGTAGGCTGCATTACAACCTTTATGTGTGTCTAAATCTCCAATGTTTATTACATACTTAGTTATTTCTCCTCTTGTTTTGCCTTGTATATCTTATCTTGTTTTAGTTTGTATTGTATTCCCAGTTAATGTAAAGTCCTGTCCTGTTCTTGTTTCCCTCATGTTTGTGGACAGAAAGCAAACCCATAACATGTACACAAACATGAGGGAAACAAGAACAGGACATTGACAGGACTGGACTCCAATTACGGGGATCCTAACTGCCTAGTTATGCATGACTAAAAGTACAATAATAAAAAACACACACAATACTTATCTGCAAGGAAAGGAGCAGAGGAATGAGACCACTGCTAGCAGGAACACACTGAAACAAAAAAAGGATAAATGGCAAAGGAACGCGTGTGGCAACAAAAAACAAACATTTAAAGGAATCAAAGAGACTGGGAATTCCAGGAATGGAATAAAGGAATGAACCTTGAAAACCACGCATAAAGAAAACCAGACAGGGGGGCGGGGCCGGGCCGCCGAGCTGGTCGGTCGCAGGCAAGCAGAGCTCCTGCAATACCGCATAAATATGCGATTAAAAATATGCTTTTCCAACAAAAACTGACCAACGGCCACGAAGCCTAAAGCGGAGGGACCGCTGGATCCAGGGAGAGGCTGGCTCTCCGAGCTACAGTCCCCTGGCGGAGAAATCCTCGTTGACCTACCTGAGGCCTACTCCGGCGGTGAGTGGGGCGGACGGCCGCTGCCCCACTATCCTGCCATACAGCACCCGACCTGGGGCACGAAGCTGGGCGGACTCGGCCCCGTTCCCCCCCCTATGGACCGGGGGGGTGATCCCGGTCCTCACCTTAAGGCCTTGATCGGGATGCCGCGGCTGAAGCTGGGAGGCCCAAGATGGCGGGCGCCATGTGCGCAAGCGACGAAGGAAGCAACAACACTTAACACTGGTACCCACAGTTCACCTGAGAAGAGAGATCTCTTACCCCCGCAGCCATCTTAATCACCGACGGCAACGGCAACACAGGGGAGTAGGAGGTAACCCGCACACCGGCTACCGCCGCCAAACTTCACAGAACATGTCACCGACACGAAAGCGGACCAACCTCTCACCCCACACCAAGCCTGCGACAAACTCAGGAACCCAGGAACCGACAACCTTATGCCGAGCTCCCCTCCGCGGCTGACGCCGACCCTCTGAAAACCGAGAGGGACAAGCACATTACAGCACAGCTGCAGACTCACAGGACGAACGAGCACCCCACAGTGCAGCATGGATGGACTGTACCCTGATGCCTGCCCTGGTGAACACTCACTTCATGGTACATAAATAAGGCAGAGCAGGTATCTAAAGATAGTGGGACTCTCGCTGAGTGTGGGGTCTTTTGATGGGGTGTGGGGTCTCTGGACCGCCAGGAAGACGGCCACCCGCAGAGGCAGCGATGGTGGTCCCGGTCGGCTGGGGTGATACAAGCATTGAAGCGACTTACCTATGCATAATTATTGTTT
Source organism: Pelobates fuscus (assembly GCF_036172605.1). NCBI lineage: Eukaryota > Metazoa > Chordata > Amphibia > Anura > Pelobatidae > Pelobates > Pelobates fuscus. The sequence goes on along the minus strand of NC_086329.1, from coordinate 74,774,959 downwards.
GCTCATAAAGCTTTGGATAACTCATATGATGTATATACTGTACCAGCACAAATCAGAGCATATAAAGCTAAGTTACTGTAATGTGATATACAGGGCATCACACATAGCATCCTAGCATAACTCGACTATCTTGCTGTCAGTAAACATAGAAAGGGCAGCAAACTTGACAGGTTAGGTTGATCTTAACTATAAAAAGTGTTGATCTTAAACAAACCTGTTGATCTTAACTATAAAAAGTGATGCTGTGTAACCGTTAACGTATAATAGACCTTTAGATACTTATAGTTGATAGCGATGAATAATAGTAATACCTAACGTTGACATGATTGATAACACTATTGAAAAGCTACCTTATAATCTAGAATATGCTTAACTAGCTGGACTTAAGCTTGTTCATAAATATAAAAATAGTGCATTGTACTATCATACCCTAATGCTTTCCATGTTATACACTCTCTGTTCGAAAATATGCATGCGGATTGCCTTTGGGGTACCACGTGCCTGAATGTTACCATTATTTGCACTGCAAAAATAAAGATTTAAAAAAAAAGAAAAAAAAAAAAAAGAAAACCAGACATAGAATAGATACCTAGAAAAAACATCTGCAGAATGCAACAGGACGTGACACTTTGTTGCCTTTTCTGCCCATGAAATAACCTGCACAGCCAGGCATTGCATTCACAAATACCAGAGCATACCCCGGATTCCGTTGCCACCAATGACAATTGAAATTTCTCAAGATCACCATGAACACTCATCTCATCCTACAGTCATTTGCATACACCTCCAGGGACATCATACATATTCATCAAAGTCAGGCAGCCTGTTTAACCCCAGATACTGCAATCTACTGGAAAATATCCCAGTGGGCAAGTTCAGGCCTGGAAAATATAGAGATTACGGCTCACGAGCCCACGCTCAAAAGCACACTGTGCTGAGATATACATGACCCTTTACAAAATCTGACTGTTCCATCACTCCTTCATTAGTGTGGCATTACAACTTACTTTCCACGGCTTTAATCCACAGAAAAAATACTATTAGACTGGAGCCTACTACTCCTCTATTATAGTGGTCGAGGTGACGATTGCCCTCCTACCCCCTTGCCAGACCTTACATGTAGACTGCAAAAATTATGTTATAATTGTGTGTGAATCCACGAGTTAGGTAATCTCTTCAATTTGATGCCTATCTACATGAATGAGTTCTTACACATGCTATGTTAAAGTCTTCTTATAAGATTTCCCTATGCGGTTTGAGTGTGCTCTTTTGTAGTATCTTTTTTTCCAGATGAAAAGAAAGTATCTCGCTAGATCTCATTGTGACACTCAAGATACTGATCTTTACATACGGTTTAAAAGATGACAACAGTCATCTGCGTCTTACAATGCCTTAGCTCTCTTTTATCAAATTTCTTTATGACAACTTATGACAAGGACTATACCTTGCCTTGTTGCTATGATTGTATTTATATTTCCAAAACCTATCCTTGACAAGTCAAACCGTATTCACTACACCGTTGGATGACACTTTCCACAGCTCATTCCATCATCTTATACTAAGAGACAAGTAAATGAATGCAACAGTACAGATTATCAATCATCCAGCAAAGATGTGCTCAATAGTTTCCACATCCCCTTACGCAATGTTTGGTAGATAAGAGTTTAAATAATACTTAGCATATATCCTGCATAACCCCCACCCCTCCAAAAAAAGGCTAGGCTCCTTTCTTTACCTACATTTCATGTGAAGCAGTCAGTAGTAAAGTTTCAGCTAATGCCCATCTGCTTCCTTTCCCTGCTATATGCAACCCTAATTATATGTAATGCTGCAAAGTAATGCCCAGTCCCTTTGGAAAGAACACTGCTACTCCCGTACGTAGAATGCGTGGGGAATGCATATTTTTATAGACATGAACTGTACCCCTTATTATTGAATTCCAGAAAGGTGCCCTGTCTTGGGTTAGAGAAATTATGATAATAGTGATTCTCTTTTATCTATGCACAAAAATTGTTATATTTTATTTTATGCATGAGTTATCTGTTCATTTGATTTCTCAGAAAAATGTTAGATTTCTTTTTATTAAGACAAAAAGAACTTGGAAGTGATGGGGTTAAGGTATCAAAGGCTATGTGATAACCCTCTGACATATGCATAACTCACCTTATTTAGCATGCAGTGATGCCCAGCCCTTCATCTGTCAGATTGCAAGGTATTATCAAAGAGCCAAGTATTTTTGCTTGGAGCTATGTTTCGGTGAGTTTTTCTTTTTTTTTTTTTTTTATCTAGTCATCTCTTGTTCCAAGCCATAGTTTCTCAATACCTATTAGACTCTTAATGTTATATACTCGGTCAGTTGCCAATGTTTGGAACTGATACGTCTTATCTGGCACGTTTTGCCATGTTCTCTACATTAATTATATACTGGGTACTCCTCAGTTGTGAAAGGTTGACCTTAGTTTGTGATTCCAATATAACTAAAGATGAACCTGGTTACTTGGTTACTCTGTTACTTGGTTACTCTTAACTTTTAAACCATCTAACAGATATATTTGCTTTCTGGGTTCGGATTTGATTTGCAACCTTGCTGCAACATGAACTACATATATGTTAAGGGTTTATGGATTAGTTGAGCCCTGCATCACATGTATACCATCAGATTTATAATAAGAACCAATTTAGAGCTGGGAATAGTGCTGTTTATAGTTGTCATTATTGCTACATCAAATAACGACGACAATGGTGGAGGTAAGAGATGTGTAAACAGATTTAATGTTTAAAATTGGTTGGAAACAGGACATATTATCCAACCATTTGAAAATAACACAAGGAGATTAATTTAATGCAATGAGTATCTGGATGCATCAAGCAGCAATCTTATTTATTTTTTCTCTTTTTATTTGTATCTTTCTATTTTTTTACTGTTTGTAACAAATTATTTTTTATAATGCATTCAAAAATGAGGTTTTAATTTTTACACCATAATTTCCTTTTAAACTCAAGATTGCATTTTGCCATCAGGATTAGGGTATGCCTTAGGAACCTCCCTTCAGTTAGTTAGTATGCATGCCCCGGCTTTGGGAATATGTACTAAAAAAAATAAAGAGCAGACATAAAAGAAAAAGAAAATAAAGTTCTACAATATGAGATCTTGTATTGGTCACGCATTGTTTTAACATTTAGGAGTCTGATAATCTTGGCTTGTTGATTAGGGACTATGCTTCTAAATACTTGTTGGGTCATGTGTTTTCAATGTCATTTCATAGTGCACATATACACCTACTGCATCACTTCTGGATTTAGGTCCACAGGCACTAGGGAGCTCTCAATAAGGTTTACTTTATGTTATGCAACAAAAACATAGAATACAAAAACTCTGAGAAAAGGCAAAAGCTCATAGAAACCTCAGTAGTTTGCCCTTTGGTAAGTCCCCACTCAGGTCTCAATGGCTCACGTGTGCCGTTACACATGTGCCTATACCATTTGCATATCAGAATGATCCCATCTACAGTGGCAGTCCAGATTTAAAATGCTGGCAGGTTCCCTCTACACAAGCAGCCCCAGTTGATCATATTTGGACCTTGTCAGGAAAGTGTGACAAAAAATTCTCTAGGTACAGTGAGCACAGGCTCCATGTCTTAATTACTATTTTAAAGGGACAGTCTGTGCACCATAACAGCCTTAAGAGGGTTAAATCATTATCGAACTGTTTAACCCCAAAGTCTCTGTTCCAGTGCCTTCTGTCCTCCTTTCTTTCTTGAAATCCAGAAACATCCTGGACCCATAACAACTTCATTTTGATGAAGCTGTTATTGTCTCCCGACTGGTCCTTTAAAGGGAATCTCCAGTGCCAGGAAAACGGTCCCTCTCCCTCCCACCCACCAATCCCCAGGTACTGAAGGGGTGAAAACCCCTTCACTCACTTACCTGAGGCAGCGGCGATGTCCCTCGCCGCTGTCTCCTCCTCCGCGATGCTCCTCCTCTCCATTGCGTTGGCCGGTGGGCGTGACTGATCCCACCCACCGGCCGAGGAGACCTAATGCGCATGCACGGCAATGCCGCGCATGCGCATTAGCGCTTCCCATAGGAAAGCATTGACAAATAATTTGAATGCTTTCATATGGGGATTTGAGCGACGCTGGAGGTCCTCACACAGCGTGAGGACATCCAGCGACGCTCTAGCACAGGTTTCCTGTGCTATAGAGCAGGAAGTGACCTCTAGTGGCTGTCTAGTAGACAGCCACTAGAGGTGGAGTTAATCCTGCAAGGTAATTATTGCAGTTTATAAAAAAAACTGCAATAATTACACTTGCAGGGTTAAGAGTAGTGGGAGTTGGCACCCAGACCACTCCAATGGGCAGAAGTGGTCTGGGTGCCTGGAGTGTCCCTTTAATGTGGAGAGAGCCTAAGTAAATGTGCTGCAATAAAAACAGAGAATATGAGAACTCTGAGAATGGGCAAAAGCTCAGAAAACCCTCAGTATCTTGCCTTTCACTTAGTCCCTATGTTATGTTTAAGTTCTGACTATGTAAGTAGTTAATCATTTCAGCCTAGTCCCTGGGGAATTTGAATTTATACATACTGAACAAACAGGATTGATACACATAAAAACAAACCCGTGTTAGTTAAAGTATTCTGTTTTCTGTACAACACCGATAAAACATACTGATATCTGAGGCGTGCCAACTACAATTCATAAACACAATGCAGACATAAGAATGGGTAATCTATCCAGGTGCCATGAAATGTATAGAAGCTGTCCATTGGTCATATTTGGGAGGGCACCATACCAATCCACAATAATATGGACTCAATATCCTTATCAATCTAATAAAAAAAAACTGTATAAACTAAACTAGAGGGCAATAAGGATTGCCCTCTTATCCGAATGCTCTTCTGCTATGTCTACCCTGTGCCGGGGTGTGATGGAACATGATGACAGTGGGAGCACTGGCAGAAGTGTTCGCAGATTGAGACCTATAGTATCTACATTGTGTTTGTAATTATGTCTGGCAGCTGTATTGGCATCATGAACTTGTGACACATCTGGAGTCTGCATAGTTTGTACCAGCCTGCCAGTAAGCCTAAAGTAATATACTATAAACTGTCTGTTGAATTAATGTTAATTGATGTGTTGGCATTGTGTTGTGACTGTTGGCCCTGTTCTTACTTCAAACTGGCATGATATGTGTGAGCAAATTTCTTTGAGTTGCTTAAAGGGATACTCCAGGCACCCAGACCACTTCTGCCCACTGGAGTGGTATGGGTGCCAACTCCCACTACCCTTAACCCTGCAAGTGTAATTATTGCTGTTTTCATAAACTGCAATATTTACATTGCAGGGTTACGTCCTCCTCTAGTGGCTGTATGCTAGACAGCCACTAGAGGGACTTCCATGTTCATCGAACACGAAAAGTGTTTTCAGCAATGCTAGACATCCTCACGCTATGTGAGGACCTCCAGCATCACCGAAATCCCCATAGGAAAGCATTGTATAATGCTTTCCTATGGGAAGGTCTAATGCGCGGCTGAGGTCGGCGGGGGAGGAGAGTAGGCGGAGCCTGACCCAGCACCGAGGAACATCGGTGCTGGACTCCGGTAAGTCACTGAAGGGGTTTTAACCCCTTCAGCAACTTGGGATCGGGGGTGGGAGGAAGATGGATACTACAAGGTCCTGCAGTGCCAGAACAACTAATATGTTTTCCTGGCACTGGAGAATCCCTTTAGGATTGTGCATTCGTGATTTGCTTGTGTGGTCATGTATTCAATATGCATTCTAAACTTCCCTGTGATGTGTTAAATATGTGCTATGTATGTATGCAGTGGTTGTAGTGATTGGTTGTCAGCCAGAATGTAAAGGTTAAAACTTAAAGAAATTAGTTGACTTTTTATTAATTATTTGTTAGAGAACATACATAGATGTTGCTAATTAGTATCAGTGGATGTAAGAAAAGTACAATTTCCTGGTTAAATACTTTGTAATTATTATAATTTGGTCTCTCATTGATGCATATGTTTTACTGCACAACATGACTTTGTAGCAGATGTAATAAAATTTGTAAATTGTGCGTAATTTAATGTGTATTTTCTTTTAAATCTGGTCAACAATACAGTTAAGTTTCAATAGATAAATAGAAGTTACAAAAAAAAAATCAAGGATTTAATAAATAGATACATAAAACACAGCCATTTGCTTGTTTAATCAAGTATCTATTGGCAGAATAATACTCTTAAACCTCAAGATATGTGAATACTTGCAAAAAGTATCAAAAGGGATTAATTGAGCACATGTGCATGAGATTTTGAGAGGCTGAGCTATACAATATGTCTTCCTATGCAAATTTGATTCAATCTACAACTCAGTAAGACGTAGATGCCTAATAATTTTTTTTTGTAGGATCTACATCCGTGTTGAGCAAAAATACACGAATGGGTCAGCGCTAAATTAAGACAGAAAATGAACAACAAGGCAGCAACCCTAAAAAGGGCATCCCTCTCACCCCTTTAGGATAATACAAAAGTAAAAGACAGGTAAGGGCTGCGCCACATGTGATAGCATAAATTACAGATAAAATGAAATATATAAAAAATAAAATAGAATAAAATAAATACTAAGAGTCTTATTCCTGTCCTAATGTGTTTTACACCCCACCTCCTATAGAATGTAAGCTCGATTGAGCAGGGTCCTCTTCAACCTATTGTTCCCGTAAGTTTATTTGTAATTGTCCTATTTATAGTTAAATCCCCTCTCATAATATTGTAAAGCGTTACGGAATCTGTTGGCGCTATATACATGGCAATAATAATAATAATAATTCCAGATGTGCAAATTATCATATATAAAATTGTCTCTTATTCAGGAGGTGAGTTCAACTATTGTTCCTAGGATTTTTATACTTGGGGGGTCTTGTTGTCTTTGGTCTCCGTATGTGGGTGAAATAAAGACAAGATAACCTAATAGAACAGTAAGTCAGGGCTAAGTAGGCCTCTTATTAAAAATAATAGTAATGCACTCACATTTGAGAGAGCTATAACCAGCTCTAGCATGGATCGCCTATAGTGGTATAATCCCCACTTATGGGATGTGGTGGTGGTAGGTCTCGACTAGTAGTTGTCTGGATACTCGAAGAGCAGATAAGAAAGGCCACAGATAGTGCTCTCAAAAGACAATAATAATTATGCTGAATATAAAACATGTACTTACAAACGTAGAGCAGGCTCACTGCTCTGTGGTGACAGCGTTGGTGGTATAATCCCCACCTAGGATTTGCTTTGGGGTAGCAGCAGATGAAATAAAAAATAGTAGATACAAAAATAATAAGTAATAAGATATATTATTATTAAAAATGTATAAATAAAAAGGTATTGGTACAATAAAATGTTGTAAAACCAAAGTCCTTTATTATATCAGATAAAGAAAAGTAATTTCCGTAACGCGTTTCGTCATAACAGACTTTATCAAATGGATAATAATTAACTACTATTTTTAATAACAGGCCTACTTAGCCCTGACTTACTGTACTATTAGGTTATCTTGTCTTTATCTTACCCACATACGAAGACCAAAGACAACAAGACCCCCCAAGTATAAAGAACCTAGGAACAACAGTCACTTTTTGTTTTCCTGACACTATAGAATCCCTTTAACCCTGTAAAGGTAATTACTACAGTTTTTAATAAAGATAAATAATTACTTTTGAGGGTTAATGCCACCTCTAGTTGCTGTCTGGAAGACTTTTGGGTCATTAGAAGCATTAGGTCTTCTCCGCCAGCTGATGTCAGCGGGGGAGGAGCAGAGCTGGAGCCCAACTCAGGTAAGTAACAAAGAGTTTTTAACTCCTTCTGCCTCTCAAGGGGTGGGGGGAAGTGGGGGAGAGACTACCCTATAGGGAGCTATACTGACAGGAAAACAACTTTGTCATTCATACCAATGCTGTATCATTATAGTTTTGCCATTTTTAAACATTCTTTCTAGAACACAAGGAACACAAAGTGCTTTATATAGATACATTATAACATAATTAGTTTATTTTGTAATACAGATGTTACTTGTCCGACTTGAAGAAAATGAAGTGTTTCCATGTATTTTGCTGAAGACATGGTGTGCTCCTAGGACAGTTTTACCTAATTCTGTTGTGCTATTTCTGTGCAACATTTTAGAACCAAACACAATTAAAGTCAAAGATCTAAAACAAAAAAAGGGAGTGGAACGGAGAGGGAAGGGAGTTGGGGTATCACCGCAATGAGATGCCAACTGCTCATTCTGCCTGTGTGACATTATATAGTTATAAATGATAATGGGAGTTGTATACATTATTATATATACATTATTATAGGGAGTTACATATCATGGCTGTTAGTTGATACATTAGATGGTTTTCATAAATGTTTTCTTTGACCTTTCTAAGTGTGCGTGTGTGCGAGGTGGGGGGGAGGGAGGAGAGAAATAATCAACCAAGTTGCTACTATTGCCTTCCTTACTGCTGAATTATTGAATAATTTCTGAGTTCTGTGCTCTCTCTGTGCCCTTGGGGAAGCCCAGCAGAAACAGCCAAGATATAGATCAAATCGCCCGTGGAAAACGTCAGAGACCTCTTACTTAACTAAAGGCGGCTATTACTGGGCATGATGACCACATGTGTAGGTAGGAGCCGCGATGGCCGCATAATCTCCAGCACTGATCTGAGGGAGTCTTTCCCATTCTGAGTGGCAGCACTGGGATGGCATTCTACCTAAACATAATTTTAGATATTTGCTCTTGAGAAGTTACACAAGTTTATACTTTGGCTGCTCCCACTCTTCACTGTATATTTCTCCATCTAAAAGGTGCCCTTCCAGTTGTCATATGTTACACAAGATCAATCACCCTTCAGGTCTTTTTATATAATTGGCGCTCAGAGATAAACTCCACCTGATCCGGGTGCATTAGATTTCCAATATGTTTAATTTAAGTCTGTTTCCAAATGGACAAAGCAATAAATACATAACATGTGTAATGATGCATGGGTTATCGCTTTAAGTTCAATTGTTCCCAAAACTCCAGCTGAAAGAAATCTCCTGTCTGATACGTGACAGTTTTGGCTTAGATACAAAGGGAAACTTCACTAATATTCATGAATGGGTTACTGTGGCTGGCACTGATGGTAGACAGATATTTTCTTTGCAGATAAGATTATTATATAATTTTTGACACAAAGGAGATAAAAAGGGAAAACAGAAAGATTAAAAAACAATATATGAACATATATCTCTATCTGTAAACTAACAGAACATTTGCCATGTACAAAGGGTATTTCACTTTAGAAATAAATATTCTTCAGACCTGCATATACTTTTGAATGTGTGTATTGGTAGAGTTGTGTTTGCAGAAGCAAAGGCAAATACGACAAATAAATACAGACCAGCCCACAGCATGGGAGGGAATCTAGAAGATAATTCTTTATTGCGTTCCACCCTGTCAGTTTTCTTGCTTCCACTTCCATTTCATTTTGTTATCACTGATAATGCTTTCTATATGTATACATTAAAGGGACCTTCCAAGCACCATAACAACTTACGCTCAGCGCAGAAGTAGCACATTTTGACAATTGCAGCAATCACTGAAACATAAAAGGCGAGTACTGTAACGGAGCTCCCTGTACCCCTGGCTGGGTACCTCCACCAAGAACCACTTCCAAGCTGGAACAGGGGACAAACCACAGCACTTCTGCCCACAGTCGCATTGACTTGACTGGGGCCTTGAAACCGCTCTCTCCTGGAGCCGAATGGGGAACTCGCTCTAGCAACCCCCAGGCACCGGACGACACTCAGTCCTGGGGTGCTCTAGTCCTGGAACCGCTCCCTCCTGGAGCTGAATGTGGAATTCGCTCTAGACACCCCCAGGCACTGGACAACACTAAGTCCTGGGAGCTCTAGTAGTTACAAGGATTTCCCCATTGAATCCTCCACACTGGAACAGTGATTAAAGATTAGCCCTTTCCCCTCCCAGTAACCAGACGACACATAGTTCTGGGAGTACAAGCTGGAATACTTTTATTGGCAGCCACAACTGGCCTTTTATGCAGGTCCCCATGCAAGGGGCACTCCCCTCTGGACTTGAGAGTAAACCACAGTAAAAACAAATACACAATTACATTGGCTCTTAGATCCAGGAAACCCATACATAATAAGATAATCCTTCCCCTATGCCTGGGAGATAACTGAGTCAATCAATATATTAAACTCAATTATCTCCAGGTACAAAAAAAAACACACTTTTTTCCCCAAATACCCCAAGTTACATCCCCTGATAGCCCGGATCTGGGTGACTAACATATCCAAAAATTACCCAGATCAGTTCAGGGGTTCAGGAATTTCCTGGAAGTCATAGTTTCCATGAAGGTCATATTCTGACTGACCGCATGCATGGTCCCATGCCCAAAACAGTTCCATAGAATCAGGGCTTGCGGTTGGTCTAGTTCGGTAGTTTCCAAAGTAACAAAATACCGAACGTAGTCAATATTCATACCGTGGAGCTTGTTCACCTCATTCAGACAAACTATTCCACCGAACAGCGCTCTTCAAAGATGTAAAGTACCGAACATAGGCTATGATGGAAGTCCAGTGGTGTTCGGGAGTTTCAGTGTCTGAAAACAATTCCATGAAATAGCCAACCAGACATTGCTGCCTGCGTTCGCGAGAACAAGATGGCCGCCACCTCGTGGTCGACCATGCAAACTGCGGCCACCCACACAATCAGAACACTGCGGTTAGAATCGTTAAGAGGTAATGATGGGGCTTAACAAGCTCCCGGGTGGTCCTGGTACGTGCGTCTGTGTCAGACCCTACCTGCCGGCATCCGCTACCCTGAGACTTCCGGGTAGACGGAGCTCGGCCACACCCCCTTCTCTGACGCGGTCTCCCCCACGCTACATAAGGAGACCACGCCAACGTCAAAACGCTGGATTATTGAAAGCCTCCCCGCGAAAGTTTGAATCTACAAACAATTCTAATTACCTTCTCTGTGTACCGGAACCGGACTGGAAAACGCTGACCTACCTTCTCCTCTCCTCGACCACGGAATTGACTAAGGACTTCTCTCTTACCTGCCAAAGCTTCATTCTCTCTGGGAACAAAACATCACAGAACCTGGACTGCCACCCCTACAAAGCTAAGTAGTACTCATCATCCTAAATTGGATTCTGACTGCTCTGCAATTCTGCCTACTCTCTATTGCTCCAATCTAACTAATTATCCTGCAGCCTATTGACTAACTCTGCCTTGGAAGTCCCTCTCTGCTATGTACTAACTATTGCCTTCACCTAAATTAACTGCAAGTTCTGCTGCTGCTTATCTTCTGCCAAATATTTAAAGATATGGTACACGTACTAAGTAATTCTTTATTTCATTTTTCTCCATTAAATCAAATAATCAGTTATCTGCAGTTGTGTTCCATATTGTTACGAAGTAATCATTACAGTCTGTTTGGTTTCCGAACAGGATAGCAAAAAGGCATTAAAAAGATATTTTATGAGCAGTTTTGCATGGCCCATAGTCCTGAGGCAGGAGGATGGCAAATCGGTCCCTCCAAGAACTAGTGGCGAAGTTACTTTCGCCACTGTGGCATAGTATCAGGTAGGAGATCTATGGCACAATCATACGGTCTATGAGGTGGTATTCTGTCTGCCTCCTTTTTATCAAACACTGCTTTCAGGTGCACAAAAGGGGATGGTATGTCTGTAGACAGCAGTGGGGCAGTAGGAACATTAATGAGAGGAACAGGAGTGACCTTTTTAAATACACTTCTCGTGACACGTATCACTCCATGAGATGATATCACACTGTCCCCAATCAATTGATGAAGAAGGGGAGGTGATCACCTGAAAACACAAATCCTCTATGTGTAACAGACTGGAATGCATAGTCAACTGTTATGTCTCTTAATGTCTCCTTCTTTCTTAGAAGTGGTAAGTGGGTCCTGACAAAACCCCGGTCTATAAAATTATCAGCTGCTCCCAAATCTATGAGCACTAGTCTAGAGGTTTTTCTCCCCAATTTAAGGTGATAGGGAGGAGTAAATGTTTATTTATTTTTTTATTATAGGGGATTCTGATATCACACCCAAAGCCAGTCCCCTGAGTGACCTTAGGTGTGACAGTTTTATGGACCACCGGACAAGTCAATCAAAGATGTCCTTTCTGGCCACAATATAAGCAGAGCCCCTCTTTTCTCCTGTATTGTTTCTCCATCTCAGACAGTTTGGTCACCTCTAGTTGCATGGGCTCAGTATTCGTAGACAAAGAAACATCATGTACTGAGGCCCTAGGAGATATAGCAACTGGAGGGTGTCTAACACGATTCCTCTGTTGGGCTCTCTCTCTTAAGCAGTTATCAATGTTGATAAGATAATCGATAAGGTCCTCTGGAAGGATTGGAAGGTCTCTGGCTGCACCTCATCCAGTATGTTACCATTAACTTTCTCCATGAATGCATATACTAAACCACTATTGGTCCAATCCACCTCAGAGGCAAAAGGGCGGAAACTAATAGCATATTCTGCTATAGATCTAGTTCCCTGCTTCATCCTCAGAGAGATTTAGAGATTTTAGAGAGATTTAGCAGTATACCTCTCTCTGCCAGGTGGATCAAACACCTTACGGAATGCTCTTACAAAGGTCTGATAGTCATAAACCAGATCTTTGTTAGCCTCCAATAATGGATTAGTCCATTCCAAGGCCCTGTCGGTTAATTGGTGCATACGTAAACCGACCTTGGACCTTTCAGTTGGAAAAGACCTGGGAGAAAGTGAAACTCTATCTGGTTTATAAATCCTCGACAGGTCGTGGAATCACTATCGTATCTAGGAGGCGGTGTCAGGTTTGTGGTCATACTATTCTTACCAGATGCTTCAAGCACCACCGGCACAGGCTGGGTAGGCATAGGTGGAAGGTTTTCAAGAGGTGGACTGTTCTGACTAAGGTCTGGAAGGCCTGAGCGAATTGGTCCATTCTATGGTCCATTCACTCAAATTTAGCTTGGCAAGGATTCTGTGGGGCTCCCATTCCTGCAGGGTCCATGGCCCTATCATAATGTCACAGGACTCGTACCCAAACAAGCAGGAAAGAGGAAACCCAGAAAAGGCGGAACCTAAAGACGTCTTACCGAGCCTTAGATGGACTTAACATATTAATACAACAAGAAACCAGATCAAGATAAATCAAGGTCAGGATTACAGAAATACTTAAGACAAAGCCGGGTCAGGATACCAGAAATCATGAGTCAAATACAAAGCCGAGGTGAGGATACCAGAAATCACAAGTTAAAATGAAGCCGAGGTCAGGATACCAGAAATCACAAGTCAAATACTAAGCTGAATACTTTAAGGCACTACTCCCTCTTTCTACCAAGCACACCTTTTCTGGACCAGAAGATAGAGACTTCAGTTTGGGTTCTCAGAGGTGCCTCCATCATTCAGCTGTATACGCTTGAAACATACCATCTTTTACACTCATGATACAATCAGCATTATTTGCCTGATGGACATGAGGTCTTGCCACTGAAGGTGGAAAAACCAAGTGACATGAAAATGATGTAAACTATTAGGCACATGTTAATTTTATTTTGTTTTTCCCAGATTAGTTTGCCACATGGAGGAAATTTACTTGAACCTTGGTTCAGCCCAACCAAAACATTTTTTCAAACAAATCAATTTGAATGAACCAATTTTTTTTTTCCGTGACCAAGTCTAACCCAAACTTTCTGAAAAAACAATTATGATATTAGGCAAAAAGGCTAGTGATATGTAAATAGAGTCCTTTGCCACAGACAGATCACTGCCATGTTTTAGTTTCACCAATGTCTTCAATTCTGCTTATTAAACAAGCTCATTAAAAATACATTCACATTTAAAAGAAAGCAAAGCATTTTGTTGATTATATAATGTTATCGCTGAGTCTTTTTTTTTCATGCAATGTCTGCACTCCACTGGTTCTCTCACAATTGCACCTTTGTGGAGAACTCTCCTACACTGCCCTCAGACTATCTATGCGTTTCATGGGTTCCGACCCACTTCCTCAGGACAATTACTCCATAAGCAGCTGCTACTCCGCTTGGTTAAAACTTAATTAAACACTGTTTAAAATTGGATTCCCAGTCTGTTTCATATCTGTTATATCCTGCCTATTGAATACATAGTCATAATTAATCATACAATATATATTTTGCATATGTTACAATGAATAAATATAAACTTATAGCACCATTAAAAATGTATATAGGTTTCATATTATACCAGCAATCCTGGTTTCTTATTGGTATTCAAAAGTAAATTTGACCAACCTAGTCGGTGATTATTGTTCTATGATTTTTTTTTACCTTTGCTTGTTTTTGTAATTTGTGTGCTTATCTGTATCACCTTGGCCTCATTCATGTTTACTTTCTGTCTGTTTTGACTATCTGGTCACAGAGTTAAGCCCAGCCTTTCTAAGGGCTGGTAATGCACAACCGCTGTGTTTTTTAACTGCTTCTGAGTGAACATCGGTGTCTGTGTTATCACGCTGTGTAATTTTTACACTATTTCCCCTTTGCAATCAGTGGTATGGGTACTTGATTAGGGATTACCTATGTAACCTGTCACTCCCCATTCCTCTTTCGTTTTTCTTGCAGGGTGGGAGAATCAGTTAGTGGACGTTTAATCTCAACGACCCATAACAATATTATCTCGCCCTGCAAATAGTGGAAGCAGGAAGGAGCAATGACAGGCTGCAGAGACACAGACATATTACTGCTCTAACAGAGCTGCTGGTACCGGAATAGGGGAGGAACACTGCAGGTGCCCTACAGGCACAGACCTGTACTGCAGATACTGGGTAGTGTCATTTATATGGATTTTTAAAATGGAAAGATTGTTGGCTGCATGCAGCTCAATTTATTTTTAATTGTTTTAAATATATATTTTTTAATCCTCTGCATAATGTTGGAAAGTGTGCGTGAAAACATTTTCCCATATCCTTGACATATAAATATAAGTAGCAAACAAAAGACAAAAACTCGTGTTTTCTTTTGGTAAATGAAGGGGAAAGTTGCAATTATTTAAATTCTACTACACATAAAGGCATTAATATATTGGGCAAAGTTCACAGGGAGAGATGAAGGGCTAGTATGATTGGGTAATAATGCTAGTGAAATCGGTGTGTTGTCAATCATTTTAATGTGAGTACAATTCTAGACATGCAATGCTTTTCTAGATGAACTCAAGTTCAAGTCTAGTGATGACTCAAAAAATAATAATGGAAAGAAGAGAGAATTTTAAGAAACCAAAAACTGATGAATCTTGACTCATACTATGGAACATTAACTAATATGATAGTTAATTTGTTACAAGTATTAGAAAATGAATACAGATTTAGTGATTCACAATTAACATGATGTGACCATAACTCATTAACTTGACTTGTACGTTCTATCTACCTTAAAAAGTTAAAACTAGATTGAGCTACACTTCAGACGCCTGATCTGAAGTACCACAAAAAGGCATTCATATTTCTCTATATATCGAGTCATTGGTCATTGTATTTATGATTTTGTACAGCAAATAAAAAGTGCACATCATGCATGACCATGTGTTGAGAGGGAGAAAAAAAAACTATAACACAAACAAAGTAGGAAACAAAGTGGAAAAAGTCAAAACGATTTCCCAGAATTTTTTTATTTATTTTTTACAATGGCCTCTGCTGTGAGTTCTTAGATTAAGGAGAACATAACGGATATTAAACACCAACACTTCACCATAAAAGGAACCCAGCACATTGGTCTAACAAAATGTGGCCTTCTACACAGGTATTGGACAGGACTGCTCTAGAGCAGATTGGTTTCCAACACAGTTCTTAAATCACACCAACAATTTGAGTTTGGTCAGTATCAGCAATTTAATAACTTAATACAATTCAGAGATGCATAAATTCTGGACAGGCAAAGTGCGTTGGTGATTTGGTATGGAAGTACTACTCAAGAGCAGGCTTGGCCAAAGGTTGATCCCCAGCTGTTTTGTAGAACTACACCTCTGATGATAATCGGCCAACATTACACATACCTTCTGGCTGATCCTGCTTTGAGAATCAAGTCAGTTCTTTCTTTTTCTTCAGTAGACATACCAAGTTCAGTAAGCCAGCAGGTATGCAACTAATGAAAAGCTAACCTTTACTATGTCTTTAAAAACAGAAGAGAAGAACATATGTGACCAGTGAGGATATAGAAAACAGAGAAGGCTCTTTCACTTAACTCCAGAGCCCTGAGAACTTAAAATTTCATCTCCTTGCTTGTGCAGTATTTTGTGCAAATATTTATTTAGGGGATTTTCAGCATTCTTTGTGAATAATGTTAGCATGATCATAAACAGTCAAGCATTTTAATAAACAACATGTTTTTCAAATAACCCATGTTTTTCAAAGTTTCCTGACACTACAGTGATCCTTTAAGGACCAGGGCTGTTTTTACATTTCTGTGGTGTTTGTGTTTAGCTCTAATATGCCTCTTCCTCATTTACTGTACCTACCTACACCTACCTGCTGAGAGCCGATGGCGGGGGCAGACTGCTCCGGACTTTTGGATTATCTCATGGATGGTAGAGCTGTCTGTTGGTGAAGCATCCAAACAGATGACAGGGTTATATCTTTTCTGGCATTTGTATAAAAATGTATTATAACTTTATATGTTTTAATCTGTATTAAACTATAGTTAATAAATAATATAGTAATAATAAAAAAATATAATATTTATTATTAATAATACAGTAATAATAAATAAATAAAAATAACTAGAGGGTAAGGTATGAAATGTGGAGTGACAAAGGTGAATAATGGGAAGTATCAGGCGTTCAAGCTTGGAATCCAGATTAAAAAGATGACCTAATGATAGACCAGCAGAATGAGACAAAAAGAGCAGACAAGTAAAGTAAAATTTAAGTTTTCTGGCAGAAGATGATCACCAAATCTAGAAATAAGCACACAACAAAAGACCTGTGGATATCATTATAGAAAATTAAATGTTTAAGTGATATACAGTATCTGCTAAAACTAATAAGTCTGGAAAAAGACCAGGAAATGCATGAGCAAGTAAAGGCAATTCTAATTGTTGTAGAAGTTGCATGGGAAAGATATCAACCAGGACAGCCATCAACCATGTATTGATGTGATTTCTGTGCAGCATTTCAGACTCACCTCTACCCTACATTCCTGAACAAAATGAACTGGAAGTTCAGGAGAAACCAATTAAATTTAGCTCGACACTTGTTCATTATATGGTTCGTACCATCCGAATATCAGTCATGAAAACTATTCAGGAAAATTAATAGGACAAACAAAAAAGGGCACTCAATATTATGTATATATTTTGCTATATATTGATAGGAGCATTTTCCCACGATTTGGTTCACAGAGTGAAAAAAGTAACCAATAAAGGGAAAATCAGAAGTAACAGTAAAACAAAACCTGATACTTCTATAGATTATATATTTATTATATATATAATATATGAATATAGATTGTTTTACTGTGACTCCCTTTTTCCCCTTCATTGGTCACACTTCATTCGATCTGTGAATAAAATCAACAATCATATTTTACTCATCAATCATAATGCCACGAGCTGACATCCAAAATTTGAAAGCAAATTAATATGCTCGTCTATTGCACTAGCTGTTTGCTTGGTTATATGTTCATCTTGGATTCCCTACTTTTTTATCCTATCTCACCCCTCTTTTAACCTGTGCCAGGAGTGGAAAATATTAGACATACTTGTTCTAGCCCCCAATGGTTTTCATTTGAATCCTTAAAGGGAATCTATAGTGCCCGGAAAACAAAGTTGTATCAGCAATCAGCAGGGGGGGGGGGGGGGGGAGACCTACTGCACATGCGCGGTGATGGCCGCACTCACATTAGTACTTCCCTCATAGGAAAGCATGTATAATGATTTCCTGTGGAGTTCTACATGATGCTGGATGTCCTCATGCATAGCGTAACAATGTCAAGTAAAAGTTGCCTAACAATGTCAACCAAAAGTTGCCTAACGATCCACAAGTCCCTCTAGCGGCTGTCTGGTAGAGATGGAGTTATCCCTCAAGGTAATTATTGCAGTTTATTAAAAACTGCAATAATTACATTTGCAGGGTTAAGGGACCTTGGACAGGTAGCCTGTAGCAGTGATCAGTGTCATTAACAAGATAAAGATAGATGAGTTAACTAGGTAACTTGTGTAGGTACACCAACTTTGTTTAGAACATTTGGATGCACCAGTTACATTTTACGCAATTACCAGAAATATGCCAGTATTAAGAGTGGGTTAAAGCCAATAAACCAGTATTTATTTTATCATAATTATTATAATTTTTTGTTACAAATTATTGGAAGTTTCATTTATTGCTATACAGGTTTTTAGTTTTGCATTGTAAGGCTTTCTCTTGTATGTTAAAGTAGCTTTGCACTTACACTAGCAGAAATGAAAACCTGATAATTAATCATATCAGATGTCTCATCACACATTGCGTGCATTAAAATTGACTCCTTAGTAAAAAAAAATAAAAAAAAAAAATAAAATCTGTTAGCTATGTGCCGATAGCAAAAGAATAAAATCTGAACTGCATAATTATAAGTCCAAAATTTTTTTGCGAGAGAGTGACTCATTAGTTAGTTCCTTATTCCCTACTTTTGGGAGCCTTCAATACTCCCAGACATGTTCTCATTAATATATATTGTAACAGATGCCCTGATCGCTGGATTATAATTTTGTTGCTGTTCTGAACTTTTTGCAATATCCTTCACCCAGCCCAGCATACAAATTTAAAAAACGAACAAACTGTACCCAATTTGTTCGTATACCGAACATTTTACAGAACATTCGACCACCCAAGCCAGTCGTGTGCTGTCAATTAACTTATTTGACACTATGCCAAACCGCAACCCCAACATTCTAAGTGGTTCACTGGGTGGCCGTCAATTCGTATGCATGAACACCTGGTGGCGGGCATCTTGTTTTGTCAAACACGTCCAGGGGGATTTGGTTGTTGAGTGTCTGGAACTATTTTCGGACACTCAATGGCCCGAACACTGCTAAAACTTCCAGGAACACTTAGATTTGTGTTAAATCATCCGAAGGAGGCAGCATTCAATAGAAACAACATACGAATGAAGCGGCACACGACCATCACATGCACAAACGATTATGTGAAATATTATTCGACATTTTACAAATGCACGAAAGAGACCGGCTGCACCAGCTGAATTCATGGAACTATTCTGGGCAGGAGCCTTATGTGCGGCAGGGCAGAATGGGACTTCCAGCTAACTTTCGAACCCCTGAACCGATTCGCATGATTTTTTTAATATGTTGTTCCCCTAGCTATGGGCTATCAGAAAATGTTTTATATGGTTTGGAAATGTTTTTAGGGTATTTCTGAAAATGCATGAAAATGTTCATTTTTTCGTTTGGAGATAATTGAGTTGATACAATAATTAACTCAATTATCTCCCAAGCAGAGGGGAGGGATTATGTGTAATGTATGGGAGTGACTCATTATGTGACTATGTTTATTGGTTGTTCACTGTTTTTCCCTGTGCCCAATAAGGTCCACCTGGGTGGCAACCTTGTTGGAAAACTTGGATAAAAGACCAGTCTGGCCCTATTAATAACCAGTTCTGCTTAACCATCAACAAGTAGCCTTGTCTCGTGCTTGTAAGAAACCTGCTTCACAGCTAATCACTAGCCCTCATAATCTGCTACACCTTCAACTACCTGTTCGACTGAGATGACATCTAGAGAATACTACAGCACAGCTCTTTACAAGGGAAAAGGACGTCTCTAACGACATACACCCCTCTGATACAATGGGTGGCCGTTAGATATATAACGGCCTGAATCACACAGAGACAGGAAGCTGTGCAAATATGTATAACAATATGACTTTGTATGTTCATTCACTAAAGAATTTAGGATTAAAACAATGTTAAATGGAAATTTGATAACATGACGAAGGAACACCAAATCAAACATTAGAGCACCTTGATTTAATTTGAGTTGGTTTCCTAAGAAACACCTTTCAACCATCACTAAAAAGCTTTTCTTCATCCATATCATTTTGCATGTGTTAATACGTGTTAGATCAAAGGACAAATATAACCAAAACAACAGTGATATTAAACTGTTGACAGCCTTTTTTTTTCTCTGCAATATTTAATAAATCGTATGGTCTGTTTAGCATCATCAGTATCTTGAAATGTATTTCACTGTAGAGATAATATATTAGATAGTATTGATCATCGCTAACAATTTACTTGGCAAAAAAAACAAAACAAAAAAAAACTACATTAATCCATAGCCCTGATTTTGGACCGCTGAACAGCCATCCTGTGCTAGTGATACCCAATTCACAATGTTTTTCATGGTTAGTCACTTACACAAATGAATGAGCAATACATGAAATGATGTCAAATTACATAGTTACATCGCTACATAGCTGAAAAGAGACTTGTGTCCATCAAGTTCAGCCTTCCTCACATATGTTTTTGCTGTTGATCCAAAAGAAGGCAAAAAACCTAGTCTGAAGCGCATCCAATTTTGCAACAAACAAGAAAACATTCTTTCTTGACCCCAAAATAGCAGTCAGATGTCTCCTTGGATCAAGTTCCAGGTAGAAGATCTATCAGCTGATCAATCAGGAATCTGTTAAATTCTTAATAGTACAGGGCAGCATTTTCATGTGCGGCCAAAATCACCATGATGGCATTGTGTGTCCAGGAAGACAAGGTGGATATGGCAAAACATTCTACCTGAGTTTTACTCTGGTGTTATACTTTTGCACACACAAGAGAATTGTCCTCACATAGAGTCACATCTTTAGGCATATTTGTAGGTATGCGTAGAAAAATAGGAATAGGGATATAGCTAGAATATGAAAAATCAACAGCACATAGTGATGTACAGTTAAGCAAATAACACACTGCAATAATGGTTACACTCACAAGATGTTAATGAGGTAAGCGCCTTGAAATCCACTAAGGGATTGAACTGGACCGCTTCCACCGTGGAGGATGGTAAATAGTGAGCAGGCTCAGATGATTCAGGATACAAAGTCACGATCAAGATGAAAAAAGTTTTATTTATTAAGGCACAATTGCCTGATAAAATAAAATATAAAAAATGAATAAAATCTGACGCATTTCGTCCAACACAGTGGACTTCATCAGAGATAAAAACAGAACAGTGGTACATGGAAAAAACATGCATAATAACCACCCTCCCCAAGTCCCATTATATACAATAACCAGATAGAGTTGATTGAAGATCAATCCAGGTGTAGCTGAACTCCAAGAAGATTCTATTGGTGGATAGGATGGTTGGGTAA
This sequence comes from Pelobates fuscus, assembly GCF_036172605.1. NCBI lineage: Eukaryota > Metazoa > Chordata > Amphibia > Anura > Pelobatidae > Pelobates > Pelobates fuscus. Next base: position 74,753,586 of record NC_086329.1, on the reverse strand, counting down.
TCCCATAGGTCTTGGCGTTTGGCATCAGCATGTGAACACAATTACAGGTATACATTTTTTGCGGGTCGATTTCGTCCATCCGGCTTGCGTTCCACCGGATCGTGTATGCGTTCCACGTCCTCCTTCCGGTTTCTTTCGTCATTTCCGGTTCCGGTCAGAAAGTCCTGAACGCCATATGCGTTCCATTACTGTGTTCACCTGCGTTCCATATAGAGCATAGTGCTCAGAAAGCAGTGGTATAATATATATACAATATAGAAAATGATAAAAAAAAGTTAGGTATAGGTTAGGTTAATCACATACCAATAGGATATACAAATTTGATATAAGTATTAAAGAGGAAATGCATCTCTCATCACGAAACTATAAGGACAAAACACTGTCCAAGAAAAGTTACCAGTGAAAGAATTTTATTATATGTTTGTGCATACAGAAGATATATCATTATAATAAATTATAACAGAAGCAGGGCCGGCACATCCATAAGGCGGCACAGGCGGCCGCCTTAGAGCGCACTGGCTCTGGGGGCGCAAGATTTCAGTGACCGGCAGGAGGGAAGCGCTCCCTCCTGCCAGATCACCTTCTGGACTCCCGGCGGGCGGCAGTGTTCTAATGAGAGACAGCGAGGGAGCTCTAACCTGTATGCTCTGCTCCCTCGCACACCGTTTGCTGATTCTGCCGGAGCTGGAATATGACGTCATAATCCGGCTCCAGGCATCAGTAGACATCCCGCGAGGGAGCAGAGCAGACAGGTTAGAGCTCCCTCGCCGCCTCATTAGAACACTGCCGCCCGCCGCACTAGCGCCCCACTGGACCCCAGGGACAGATCCACGCCAGCTCTCCAGGTAGGGAGGCTGGGTGGATATTATTAATAATTTGTGTGTTTCTGAAAGTGTATGTGTGAGTGTGTGTTTGTCTGTGAGTGTGTGTATGTGTGAGTGTGTGTATGTCTTTGTCTGTGAGTGTGTGTCTCTGTGTTTGTCTGTGAGTGTGTGTGTCTGTGTATGTGTGTGTGTGTGTATGTGTGAGTGTGTGTATGTGTTTGTAAGTGTGTCTGTGTGTTTGTCTGTGAGTGTGTGTGTCTGTATGTGTTTGTCTGTGATTGTGTGTGTTTGTGTATGTGTCTGTATATGTGTCTGTGTGTGTATGTGTGTGTGTGTATGTGTCTGTGTATGTGTGTGTGTGTTTGTGAGTGTGTGTCTGTAAGTGTGTGTGTGTGTTTATGCATTTGTGAGTGAGTGTGTGTGTGTGTCTGTGAATGATTGTATGAATGTGTGTGTCTGTCAGTGTATGAGTGTGTTTTGTCAGTGTGAGTGTGTCTATCAGTGTGTGTTTGTGAGTGTCTGTCAGATCAGTGAGAGTATGTTTGTGATTGAGTGTGTGTCTGTCAATGAATGAGTATGTGTCAGATCAGTGAGTCTGTCAGTGACGTCTGTGTGTTTGTCATTGAGTGTGTGTGGCTGTTAGTGTGTATACACCACTGAGTGTAGCGTGGTGGAGCGGAGCGCAGTAAGGAGCTTCTGTTTCCTGTACCCGGCTAGACTGACAGGAAGTGCTCACTGAGAGAGCACTTCCTGTCAGTCCAGCCAGGTACAGAAAACTGAAGCTCCTGAAGAGGATCTGCTCCGCAATGCTACAAGACAGGTAGGCGGCACACCAGGAAGGGGAGTGTGACCGCTAAGAGGGTGGGGGTTGCACCAAGGGACAGGGAGGGGAGGGGAGAGAAACACCAAGGGACAGGGAAAAGAGGGGGGAGAGGAGAGGAACACTAAGGGACGGGGAAGAGGGAGGGGCTGGTTAGGAGGCACATAGGTGAAGATGTTAATTTTAGAGGGGGGTGGAGGGGGCGGAAAAATGCATCTTCGCCTATGTACCCAAAAATCCTTGCACCGGCCCTGAACAGAAGAAAATTATTTATTTGTGTTATGTCCTACACAGGAAAGACGAACATTCCTCCATCATTGTGAATGAAGGAGACAATGCCACCATAAAACAATATTATGAGTGGAACTAATTAATGTTCAAAATGTTGTGTGATAAGAAGAAAAATATTTCCTTTTTTTTTTCTTTTTTTCTTCCTTTTCCCTTTTTATATTGTATAGAAAACTATTTTATACTAGATAGAAAAACTATTTTATATTAAATGAAAAAAAAAATTAAAAAAATATTTCCTTATATATATACACAATAGAGCAAAAAGATTTTATTAGACCAGGATAGCCCATAGATACAGAATTAGTAAAAATGAATACTTTTAAGTGATTGTGACTTTTGAAAAAAGTATTTTCTAAATGATTGTGACTATTAAGAAAAAATCTTTTCTAAATAATTGACTATAAAAAAAAATAAAAAAATCTTTTTTAGAGGGGAGATGCATATCCTTTCCCAAACATTCAAACGGATCATCATAATCACTTCCCACATTTTATACATTTAATAAGTGGTGACAGATGAGACCAGAACATCGTACTATATCATAAAACAAGCTAGATCTATGTCGACATTCATTCCTTTAGGTTCTAGAGAATCCAAATGGTAGATCCAATAGGTTTCTCTTTGAGATAATTTAAGGTCTATATCCCCTCCCCTCCAGTGTGGGGACACTTGTTCAATACCTACACCCCTAAAATCTCTCCAATTAAAAGAGGGACACGAATACAGAGTACAGAGTGCGTGGTCATACCTTTTCTAATATTATTTATGTGCTCCATAAGATGAATCTTAAGGGGTCTTTTCGGTTTTCCATGCACTGTTTGCCACACGGACATTGCAATACATATACAACATAGTCCGTGTGGCAGCCAATACCAGATCTAATAGGGAAACTAATTTAACTAATGAAACTAGTAAAATTCAGGGATTCACCTAAATTCATCCTGTAACATGCTTTACACATTGAGCATCCTTTAAATCCCTTGTGTTTGCAAAGGGTATCTTTTTTCCTATTGTCTTTCTTTGGATAACTGGGTGCTACAAGGTTTTTTAGGTTCTGACTTCTCTTGTAGATAATAGGGGGGCGGTTCAGTATGACACTACCTATAACAGGATCCTGCAATAATATGGGCCAAAATTTGTTTAAACATTCTCCAATGGTCAGTATTAAACTTTGTGATAAATGGGCGTTTAAATTTCTCTTTGTGTTGTACCCTCGGTCGATCTAAAAGGAGATAATTTCTACTGTGTGATATGTGTGATATGACTCTAATCTCTTTTTCAATAGCGTTTTTATCATATCCTTTGTTCATCAATTGTTTCTTTATATATCCTGCCTGGGTTTTAAAATCTCGTAAGTTGGAACAATTACGTCTTACCCTAGTGAATTGGCTTTTAGCAATGCCTCTCAGCCATGGTTTATGGTGGCAACTCTTTGTATGTACATAGCTGTTGCCATCTGTTTTTTTTTTTTTTAAACATTTTGATTGTACTCGATCTCCCTTATAACAAAGAAAAAAGGTCCAGGAAACTAATGTTCTGTTGATTCCATTCTGGCGTGAATTTCAAATTGAACGCATTGGTATTGAGATACCCTACAAAGGACATAAAGGATTCCTGTGTTCCTTTCCATACTATGATTACATCATCGATGTATCTCCACCATAGGACCAGGCTCGACCTCTAGTCATGTCCACACCAAACAAAAAGGTCTTCCCACCTTCTCATATAGATGTTGGCATAACTGGGGGCGAACCTGGTTGAATCTAAAAATGCCGATAGATTTGCTGGACATCCAGGGGGAAAAAAATCTTTTTTATTACGTTTTGGTAAAAAGTAAAAAATGTGAATAACGGGATGTGTATTAAATAAAAACTTAATTTTTTTTTCAGTAATTATTTGCTCATTCAATGCTTCGGAGAGCATAACCTTTAATTTTAGATTAAATGATCTTGTAGGGTCATTAGCTAATACAATGTAGGTGTCTGATTTTTTGTAGTTATCACTAGACAAGAAGAAGCTGAAAACCTAATCTGAAGACATTTCTAATGGGATTTAAACTTGGGAAAAAATTATTCTTGACTACAAAATGGCAATCAGATATCTAATTGCATAAAGCAACTGTTAGTCCATTCATTAAACATCATGGCCTTAATTTAATATGTTAGATGCACTTTTCAAATGTTTTAATATTTTTGGATAAACTTTTATTATTTAAAATTGTTTAATTTTTTAATATTTTTGATATATTTATTTTTTTTAATATATGATATAGTTTTCATATATAAAAAAATTCAAACGTTTATGCAAAAATATTGTAGTCAAGGCCTATATCCTTCAAAATTCTGTTTTTCAAAAAAATGGTTGAGAACTAGTTTTTTGTATAGTATTATATAACCTTCATATTATCTTAAAATGTGTTAAGAACCTTTATGGCCTACTGCCTAATTTATCCCAGCCCTTCTGTTCAGATATTCTTAATAGCAGTGACATTGAAGATAGTGTGTTGATTTGTAAACATATTTATTCAATGTAGTGTAAAGACACATAGCCTGGGCTAAGGAATATATTATCTGAATTCAAGGAAAGAATCTATAATACTGCCCAGGAGAACAGATTCACAGAATATTTGAATCGGGGCCAAGGATAGAGATCCAGGTGTGAACATGGTGATGGAAAATAAATTCAAAGTTATAAAGTATTACAGCAAGATATACAAACTGAAAAAGAATGTTTTAAGTGGGAACAAGATTATATTAGATCTAGAAAAGCTGAACAGTTACGCTTGATTGTTTAATTTTCACTGTACATAATACTATGTTTTATGATAACCCATGAGGATATTGCCAAGAAACTTGCTGCTTAATCCTGGATTCTGGCATGGCTACTCAGAGATTAGTTGATAGCTAGATACCCACGGAAAAAAAGTGAGAGGAAGAACTATCCTATTAGTGATCAGATACAGAGTTTTGCCATCTGCTAGGAAACATACTTATTGTTTAAGTTCATTATCCTGTTGCTGTTTAGAAATAGTTTCATATAAATCAGATATACCCCAATAAATCATATCTGCTTGCTGTCAATATGCCAGTCCTGGTTGCTGATATCTAAAACTAAGATCATGAACAATCAACGATGATCAAAAGTCCTTGTGGACCTTGCGACCCTTATATAATTGTCGTTCGGGGTGTGTGGATTCCTTGCTATACGGCCCCAGCCAAACCACACTGGTAACTCATTGCCCTTATGTGTTTTTTATATAGACAGTTTTTGACTAGGTTAGTGACCTTCCTGCTGTCAGTTATTCATGCACTGTAAATACCAACAGTGGCTAAACTGTTTTTAGTTAAACACACTGGCAGATTTTTATGGTTACCTGCATTTAACACTCCTTCAATTTGCCTTCATTGATACTGACCATTATTTAGAATTCACCAAATAGCAAGGTACATGCATATTAATAAAAAAGGCATATTTCCCAATAAATTGCCGTAGCAACACAACACAAAAAAAAAACATTTTCAGCGCATACTCCCTTCATCTGTGATTGTCTAAACAAGTTGCTCTTAGTTTTTCCATCCACTTGACTTTGTCTAAATTGTTAACTTGTCACCTACATACGGCAGGTGTCATTTAAGGTAGAAAGTGTAAGTTATATACCAGTCACGATGGGAACCTGGCATCTAAGGTATGTGTTAATCTCTATGGAAGACCTTAAAACTTTCACCAGTCTTTGATTCCCAGACCTTAAAATAACGACAATTCGTGCTGCAGCCAACAGCCCATTAGCGTCCACAATCATGAACTATTATGTACAATATTAAACAACCAATCATTTGTATTGGGATACTAATTAGTATAACAGTAATATGCTGTAACTAGGAGTGTTTTATAGGAATGAAGTACTCAGTAATGTGTAGCACACATCATAAAACTGTAACTTAACTTTATTTAAATTATTAAAGACATGGCAAGAGTGATGACTGAATGGGTGGAGTGGTGCAGGGACAATTTCTCACCTGGGTGCTATTTGTGACTAGCCATTAAAAAGAAATTATTTGTCAAGACAAGCCTAACCCTAACCCACAAACCTATAAACCTTGGAGATGCTAAATTAGAGGTTAAGGCAAGTAGCATAAACCAGTCCTTAGAATGGTACTAAACAGGCTGCAAGCAGAAAGAGAGTAAACAAGGCCAAAGTCAAGGAATATAGAAAAAACATAATATCTAGAGACAAGGTCAGAATTTCAAAGTTTAGATAAGGTAAAACAACAATGTGAAGAAATACTCCTTCACTTGGTTCGGCATATTTTGTTTATATTTATTTATTTTTTTCGTACCCACCTTGTTCCATTCCCGAACAAGGACCACCCCGGTATCTCATTAGAACACTGAAGTGTCAAGTACGAAAACCACAAAGGAAACAATTAATAGAATGCTCCACTAGGTGGCTGCCATTTCGTGAAACCAAACACACATGATCGACACAATAGATGGCGGTCATCTTGTCTCCTGAACGCAGGCAGCGGGACTTGGTCGTCGAGTGTCTGGAACTGATTACGGTTAGGCACTCCCGTGAACACCGGTGAAGATGGACCTGCTGCCCGTTCAAGTTCCCAACCACCTATAGGAGCAGCGTTCGGGAGATATGAACTACCGAATGAGGGGAGCATTCTACACTAATCAGATTTTGTATGAACTATGTGTTTTCGTACAAAACCCAGTTAATAGAGACCGGCTGTTACCACAAATTCCCCGGAACTATTTTGGGCTTCGACCTCGTGGCAGACTGGTCAAAACTTCTCCGCGATGGCAATTCAAAACTACCAAACCAATCTGAGTGATTTTTGGATACAATGGTCACTCAGATCAGGGCTATCCAGGCTTTTGTGGGGTTTCCGTGGATTTTGGGAGTACTTTTGGTGTGTTTGAAAATGTTTGTGTTTTTTCTGTCCCTGGAGATAATTGAGTTTGTACAGTTCCTGACTCAATTATCTCTCATGCACAGGGAAGGAGCTTTGTACATGTATACATTCTGTGACTGTGCTTCTATTAAACAATTCTACTCCCAGCATTAAGCCTCAGCTCATGTGTGGAGGGATATGTGATACTGGCAATATTTTACTTCAGGGTTATTGGAGCGGTTTTATTTAGGGGGAAAGGGAATCCGTGGCAGTGATATACTGGCAGTCCGCCACAAACAAATTAAGTAAAGACCAGTAAAAACAAACAGGATAATGAACACACTGTCAGGTATACAAAAACCATAACAGGACAAGGAATTGGTGTGAAGCAGACAGCTTTATACCTACTATAAAAAATTATTGGTCAGTTGTATGTATGCAACAGCAATGACACGACACCAAAACATGCATAGCCAATGAAACCAGACTGACACATCATTGTCTGGCTCCGTAATAGGACGCAGCCAATTCTGGGTACAAAGGGTGACTGTAATAGAGCATTTCAAATTCAAATGATTGTCCAGATGATGCATGACATAAATATGCAGAGTGGATCGGCGCAGAGAGGAAGTGTGTATCACAGGTACTGTGACATTCTGAGGAATAAAGTAAAACAAATTCACAATAGTCTTAAACTGATCATTTTGATCCAGGAGGTATTGCAAGGCAAACCATTTATGATATAATAAAAAAAAAAGGAAAACGGGCGTTAACTGTCCTAAAGGTAATGTCAGATGTTATATCATTTATTGGATATAAGTTAAAAATGGAGAAAGCACTATAAATCAACAAAAAACTAAACTAAAATACGGGAAAACAGAGACGCAAATATGCAGATGTGGGCGCATACACAGATGCTGCAGGATGCTGGGAGAAAGTGAACGGCTGTCACTTCCTCCCAGCCGGCCGACATTACAGAGGTCCGGTCGCGGTCTTAAAGGACCACGGCACTCGACCAGCCCCTGTTAAGCAGCAATGTTTCACCGGTGCTATAATTATAGCACCAGGGAAATATTCCACGGTACCTCTGTGTGCACGTTGTGGCGCCAGGAACCGCTGGTCTAGCGGGTTATTTTGATTGATTTATATTGGATTATTACCCTATATATAACGTATTGTCTCAGACACCCTCATATTAGATTTATTTTTTATTGTCCCAGTTATTATTATTTAGTGCATTCATTTTTGTGTTTACTCTGTTTTGCCGTATTGCAGTTTCATTTTTTTGTTGATTTATAGTGCTTTCTCCGTTTTTAACGTAAATCCAATAAATGATATGTTTTAACTCCCACCTGAAATTACCTTTAGGACAGTAACCACCCGTTTTTCTTTTTTCTATAACAATTACCTATAGGGTTATCCCCTAGTTTTCTGTCCTATGATTCTTATATTACACGTCTAGCTTCCACCTTGTTTCTTTTCCTATTTGTGATAGAATATCATATAAAGTTTTATACTTGGGTTGGAGGCTTTCCTATTTGACACAGCAGAAACATAAATTCTTCTTGCGGATGGCAGAGGTTGGTCTTTTGAAGTGGAATCATCGAGATCTGTGAACTATTAAAGCAGAATGCCTGGCTGTAAATTTTGTGAATTATTTTTAGACCAAAGTTATTCTGCCAAGTAAGGGGATTTTCAATGGTACACAAGGAATGCTAGTTATGGGCCACCATTTGTATTTAGTTTGGATTTATTGGCAAAAAAAATTTGTCCAAAATGGCAATAAAGCAAGAAGTTAAATGCAACAAAGTATGAATTTGATCAGGCAGCTAATTGTCCAATCATTTAATCAAGATTAGGTATTTATTTCTTTTGTAAATGCTTGCATGTAGTTTATGGCTGATTATAGGGAAAAAACATATCCATTACATTTCAAGATTCAAAACTCTAATTTCTTCAGGAGTTTCAAGTTCACTGCGGTTATCCTGATAGTTGGGATGATATTTGCAGGGAAATGTACTACAGGGAGAATAGCTTTGAATTTAAACTGAATTTAAAAATGTAGGCCAAAATTACAGAAATAGAATAATTCTCTAAGTAAATTTTAGTTTTCACTTAGCTATTATGGCATTAAATTTTAAATTCGCTTTGAATTTACTTTCAATTGCTGATAATTATTACTTTAGTGAATAACTCTATTAGTGATAATCAGATGTGTTAGACGTATTCATACTACAAAGGTAATAGGCCCATGCAGAGAGAGCTGTGAAAGTGATTTGTACATGGTCTGTCCTTAACAGGGCAGGGAGCGTGAGAAGCAGTCAGTTTTACATGAGTGCCCACCCAATTCTGGGTGGGACAGCCCCATTGGGTTATGCCAGTGAAGCAGGTTGCATCTCAATTAACATACCTCCCCATGTTGGTAGGTATGCTTACATATATACATGCTAGGTCTAGGTGTGTACTTGTACACACTTACAAATATACCCCTAATCAGCCGTAACTCTAAATATTTCACTAGCATCACTCACACATACTTCACAAACAACCAGAAACATTTACATACATGCAGAAATATGTAAGCAGAAAGCCACACTTACACAAAAAAATCCACACACAATTTGGTATATGCACATTGCTTCATATACACAGACATAGCAAAGCGGATAACAACAAAAAAATACACACTAGCGGGGTTATTCCCCGAACTGAGAATTCTAAGTGAAATTCACATCTAAGATCAAAATAGCCGAATGGGAAACATTCTCTAATTCAGCTATGCTTTCCGTTTGGCTAGTGTGGCCTCACATTTAAAATTAATCTTTAATTTGTACTTTAGTACATAATCCAGTTAGTCTGAAACCGAAAGATGAACGAGAAATAACGCCCTTCTCCACTGCTGATTTTTACCTATGATAGCTGATAGGAGTATCGCAGTAAGGAGAAGCATCCTGACTGAGGTTCCTATTGACTAGGGGGAAGCATAGAAGAAACCGTGCACTCATTCCTGTTCAGACTCCATATGTGATTAACATGGAGTAGATCCCCAGTATATCAGCCCACATCCCATTACCTGCTGTTTGTAACCTATCACCATACTCTCTCTCCGCAGGGACCAGATGCCAAGCAGTACAGTAACTGTCTCTCCTCTAGTACCTTACATTGCACTCCTCAAAACGGAGTGATGTTTAAAAGCACCCACCTGACAGAGGAAATAAAAAAAAACATGGCTTGACGCCCTTAACACTTTTATTTCCCATTTTAACCCCTTAAGGACACGTGTGACATGTCATGATTCCCTTTTATTCCAGAAGTTTGGTCCTTAAGGGGTTAAACTACAATTTTTCCTGATATACCCCGCTTTATGAATTCTTATTACATTGGACATGTCTAGATAAAACGGCTTCTGGATAAACAAAGAAAAATAAATCACCTTCATTAGTTTGTCCTGATCAAGAGATTTGCTTCTGCTAAAGTGCCTGAACTTAACTTAATAGTTTGAGAATGATGAGTGACTGCTTACAACCATTTTTTAACCTGCAGGTGGTGTTTGCTAAAGTAGAGATTCCTTTTAATGTACTGGGATATAATATCCCTAAAGTCTTTAGAAAAGGTATTTGCAGGTTAGCTTTGCTTTGAGACATTACCAAGTGCCAAGATGCTGCTTGTGACATTCATTATTTTAGACATCCTTAATGGAACAATTCAGATATATTATCTGCCAAATCTTAAAGATTTTAAAAGATCTTAAAAAATAATTTTCCCTCAAACTACAAAACATTCCTAAAGAAGGTGTCATAAAAATTAGATAACGAATAACTAACGACAGGCATTTTGGCAAATATTTTTAGTATCAATTTCACTAAATGTAATTTTTCATTTGTCAGAAGAGAGAAAGGGAACAAGTGAATATTATTAAATCAATAAAAATATTGTATTAATGTGTTATGCACATGGCTGCCATCAGAAATTTTAGGGCCCCTGACACAGCTCAAGATCTGGGCCTCCGGGGCCAGCCCCAGGTCCGCCCACAAGGATGAAGTGTGTGTGTGTGTATAGTGGATGTAGAATGTGTGTCATGGATGCAGTATGTATAGTGGATGCGGTATGTGTGTCATGGATACAGTGTGTATAGTGGATGCAGTATGTGTGTCATGGATGCAGTGTGTATAGTGGATGCGGTATGTGTGTCATGGATGCAGTGTGTATAGTGGATGCAGTATGTGTGTCATGGATGCAGTGTGTATAGTGGATGCAGATTGTACGTTTTGTGTAATGTATGTAATGTTTGTATGCATGCATTAGATGCAGAGTGTGTGTAGTGAATGTAGGTGTGTGTATAGTGAATGCAGCGTGTGTGTTTTTGTAGTGTATGTAGTGTGTTTGTAGTGAATGTAGTGTGTTTTTAGTGAGTGCAATGTGTGTTTAGTGAATGCAGTGTGTGTAGTGCAGTGCGTGTTTAGTGAATGTAGTTGGGTTGTGTAGTGCAAAGTGTGTTTAGTGAATGTAGTGTGTGTAGTGCAGAGTGTGTTTAGTGAATGTAGTGTTTGTAGTGAGTGCAGAGAGTGTATAGTGAATGTAGTGTATGTGTAGTGCAGAGTGTGTTTAGTGAATGTAGTGTGTGTGTAGTGCAAACTGTGTATAGTGAATGTAGTGTGTGTAGTGCAAAATGTGTATAGTGAATGTAGTGTGTGTGTGTGTGTGTAGTGCAGAGTGTGTTTGTGGTGAGTGCAGAGTGTGTTTAGTGAATGTAATGTATGTGTAGTGTAGTGCAGAGTGTTTTTAGTGAATGTAGTGCAGAGTGTGTTTAGTGAATGTAGTGAGTATGTGTGTAGTGCAAAGTGTGTTTAGTGAATGTAGTGTGTGTGTGTGCAGTGCAGAGTGTGCTTGTAAGGATTCAGTGTGTGTGTAAAATAAGGGGGAGGGGAGTATTTTTTTTTATTTGTGTATATTTCAATTTTATTCCCCCCTCCCTGGTTCTTACTGTGCCAGGGAGGAGGGAGATCGCATTTCCTGTTGATCCAGTGGCATGGTGGAGGGAGCCAGCCGCTGTACATTGAAGAGGGGGCCCAGCAGCACACATTGTCTTCCTTTCCAGCTCCTCTCTGACTAACTCTCACGAGACAGGCCTGCGTGCTGTGCGGGGCATTGCCATAGTAACCTGTGGCAACACTCTGGCGGCCGCAGGGTGCAGGAAAGTTAGACAGAGAGCAGCTGGAAAGGAGGACAGAGTGTGCTGCTGGGCCCCCTCTTCATTGTACAGGTAGCAGGGGGCCATCTGTGTATATATATATATGTGCACATAATGAATGTGGGGCTCGGGGCCCCCCAGGACCGCCGGGCCCATGACAACAGTTATGGATGTCATGCCCTGATGGCAGCCCTGCCTGCAGGTAATTATTGCAGTTTATAAAAACTGCAATAATTACACGTTCAGGGTTAAGGGTGATGGGAGTTGGCACCCAGACCACTCCAATGGGCAGAAGTGGTCTGGGTGCCTGGTGTGTCCCTTTAACATACAAACTACAGCTATTTCCTTTTGAAAACGTATTGGCAGTACATTTGATGCAACTTAACTTGAGTCTATACACTAATAGAAATAACGTGTCTTAGCAAACAAATATTGAGACTCTGTTCCATCTTATGGCCATATTATGTTAAGCCCACCACTATGTCACAGTACCCCTATATCAATGGTTACTACATTACATGGGTGATATACATTCTAACTGCAATATTTGCTGCTTAAATTGCTTCCAAACACTCTACTCAAATGTATGCTTTCCTGTTGTCACCTCCAAATGGGCACCTATAGTGGAGGGGTGGGGGGCTCAACCCAAAAAGAATCTGGCCTCTCCTCTCTACCACGCATAGCCTGCTAATAGAAGGGATGTACAGCAAAGCTCTGTTTCCAGCACTTCTCACCACTACCACCTGAGGGAGCACTACCCTCTTCCCCTAATTAGCCTGCCGAAGCACTATACTTCTGATATTTATATTCATAAATAAAGCTGCCTGATATAAAATTTGAAATTATTTAAAAAACACACTAATATAAATAGCCCCATATCAGGGGGTTCAGCCCTCAAACCTCCCTACCAATTGCTATGCTTGCTACAGTTTAAATAAACTACAACTCATTGCTACAACTCATATCAATTTGTGTGCTAAACTCACTTTCAACTTACAGAAGTACACATGTGATTTGTAGCAGTGTTCTAGATTTACCAGTAGGTGGTTAATTTATATAACATTGCCTCTGAATTAATGCAAACATCATAATTGTATTATTTTTTTCTTATTTTTTATTTAAAACAAATTATTGTCAAATTTGTAAGGGCATATTATCCTCCCACCATAGACAGCATTATGGGCCAGATTTATTGGTATTGATATTGATACTTTGGAGAGAGTTCAGAGAAGGGCTACTAAACTAGTTTAACCAGGAAAGGTTAAAGGATCTTAACATGTATAGCTTGGCGGAAAGACGATACAGGGGGGATATGATAGAAACATTTAAATACATAAAGGGAATTAACACAGTAGAAGAGGAGACTATATTTAAAAGAAGAAAAACTACCAGAACAAGAGGACAGTTTTAAATATCAGGAAGTATTACTTTACTGAGAGGGTAGTGGATGCATGGAATAGCCTTCCAGCTGAAGTGGTAGAGGTTAACACAGTAAAGGAGTTTAAGCATGCGTGGGATAGGCATACGGCTATCCTAACTATAAGATAATGCTAGGGACTAATGAAAGTATTTAGAAAATTGGGCAGACTAGAGGGGCTGATATCTGCCCTCACATTCTTTGTTTCTATTTATGGTTCTATTGGTATATAAGAAGCAGGCAACAGTCAAAACCAAACAAAATTACCTGCACACTGTTCCAACTCACTATGCACATTTAAATAACAACGTTTTTGTTACCACTCTAATGGCCATTAAAGTGGAAGCTCACCTTTCACTCTTAGTTTACAGGTAACAGTTACAGACAGTAATCCTAACTAGTATTCAATAAAACCAAACATAAACACATACTTTTATTTGTTATGCACTAAACGCACAAATAGAAAAATAAATGTGTATCTTTATCGCAGCTAAAGTAGAACAAAGGGTGACGTTGTTTGCTGGTGCGTTCATAAGAGGAGTACTGGGCAAAGCAGCTAATGCTGCTTTTACAATTGAACCACTTCTCAGGATAATGCACCATTGCATAAAACATGGACAATCGCTAATAACTTGTGTTCACCGTTTTTAATGTTATGCTTCATTTTCTTTTAAATTTATTGTAAAGATTTAGAAAATGATATCATTATCCAACTTGATCCAGGCACAGCAAGGCACACAATGCAAATGAGGAGGAGGTGCAAATTTCTACAATGAATTTAATTTTTTACACCGCGCAAAAGCATATTTGTTCAATTTAAGAGATAAGTTAACTTATTATTAAGAATCCTGGGGAGATGCAGATGCCCTTTGAAAATGGAAAGTAAAACAAATACAGTCTTCGATTTTTCTGTTACATTGTTGACCTCTGCGTGTAAATGACATTTTTAATGTATTAAATGTGTGATGCTGACGAATCTATAAAAGATTCCTCATTTATGTTTTCTTATGAAACTATTCTCTATGTTGCAACACTATGGCAAAAGAGAGCCAACATTATTTATCAGCCGATTAAATTGTCCTGTAGGCGTACAAAAATGAAATGTGGCAGTTTGATGGAGGTGTCAGTTACAAATGTATGTCTTCAAAGGGGGAACAGAAACAAAAGTTCATGACCGCTACAAGAAATACAGGAATCATCCAGGAAATAAATGCATTTTCAACAAACAGACTATTTACGTCAGAGAACTTACACAATCTGTGAATATACAGCATGAATGTGTGTATGGATCAATGGATGCCAAAATGGATGGATAAAATGAAACACACATATCAACACATATACACACTTAGTTATATATGAGATTCTTTACTAATGTGAGAATGCTTGAGAATTCAATTCATTTTAAATTTAAGGCCAAAATATCCAAATTGAAAACAATCTCCAAATTATGCTTCCAGTTTGGCTACTGTAGGCTTAGATTTGAAATGCAATATGAATTCCCAACAATTATCACTTTAGTTAACAAAACTCTACCTGTTAGTCCCACATCGTTTAAGACAGTCACACAGTCTCATTCATCGTACACACACACATACACAACACATATAGAGTCATAGAACCGCAAAGACAAACACTCAAATATCCATATAACCCCAATTATCTTGCATACACCCTCTCCAAATCCATCCTTCCCTTAACTCAGTTTCCCTGCTTCAGTTTGCTTGTTTATCTCGGAACTCGGGCAGAGCAAGGGAGCATCAAATCTGACCTCTACATGGCTGTCTCTCACAGTTCTTACCATGAAATACAAAGCAATGTCGCAACTGCTCTTACACTAAACAAGTTTCTCAGCATCTCATGTTTTCTGGGGAGAGTTTGAACAGCATGGCAAGGCTGGGGGGGTTTTAATAAAACAATGTACGTATGCTTCATTTGACAGACTGCACATTTCTGGATCAGCATTATTATCAAAATCAGACGTTTTTATTAAAGGATTGCTTTTCAAGCTAGGGCTATTCCATTAACATAGAGAGTGGATCGGAAGTCCAGGAAGCAGTTCCTATGAATAATGGTTGCGTCATATGTAGGTATCCCTTTTTCCGTGCATTAAAGTAAAATACGAATATGATGTATGCCATACATTTAGCCCAACCTTGCTTCCTTTTTAGTAACCTTGGAAACAATGTTGTAGAAAGTAAAGGCACACCTTAAGGTAATTAAATGTGTCAAACTAGAAGAACATTTGAAAGGCATACAATGTATACCGGAAATGGTGGGCCTTTATTGATCATATCAATGGCTTCTTTTCCAAGGTAACAATTACATTTTTTTCCCATGAAATAAATAATTTTACAGTTTACTCAAGGACAACATGTTCAAAGGACTGGAGGTGATAAAATAATTTAAATGCTCTCATAAACCAGCCGTTTGTGCTTACTCGGATCTGTAACACCTGCAGTGTTTGGATGAAAATTATATTTAAAAAAAGCAATGCTAGTATTGTGTATTGAACTGCATTGTGAACATTATAAATTAATTATTTGAATTCTTACAATATGTAAAAAAGTGTAAAAAAACTCAAGAGTATTCAGTTTTAACTTTTGACTTTAACCCCTTCAGGACGGAGTCAATAGTGCACCTTCTGATCAAAACAAAACGTAAACAAAAACTGGAATTTGCGCTATATGTCTGTTCACCCGCAGTTCCCCTCTTTCATATTATATGCACCCACACTTATTATATATCATTTTGTTCAGGAGAAACAGGGCTTTAATTTATCATTAACTATTCATATATGGAACATAATTAATTATGAATAAAATAAAATAAAAATGTGAGAAAATAAGATTTTTTTTTAAATTTGTATTTCCGTCTGACATTTTAGCTGTGAATGTCATAATACTGTTAGGTTTTACTGCACAAAAATGCACATATTTGTAATCAGCGATGTCTCACGAGTACAACAGTATCCCCCATTAACAGGTTTTATGGTGTTTTGGAAAGTTACAGGGTCAAATATAGAACGTTCCATTTTCAAATAGAAATTTGCCAGATTGGTAATGTTACCTTTGAGACGGTGTGGTAGCCCAGCAATGAGAATTACCCCCATAATGGCATACCATTTGAAAAAGTAGACAACCAAAGGTATTGAAAGTGGGGTATGTTTAGTCTTTTTTAGTAGCCACTTAGTCACAAACACTGGCCAAAGTTAGCGTTCATATTTGTTTTTGTGTTAAAAAAGCAAAAAACGAATATTTGGCCAGTGTTTGTGACTAAGTGGCTACTAAGAAAGACTGGACATACCCCACTTGCAATACCTTGGGTTGTCTACTTTTGCAAATGGTATGCCATCATGGGGGTAATTCTCATTCCTGGGCTACCATACGCTCTCAGAGGCAACATAACCAATCTGGCAAATTTCAATGTCAAAAAAATGAAATGCAAGCCTTATATGCGACTCTCTAACTTTCCAAAACACCATGAAATCTGTACATGGGGGGGTACTGTTATTCTCGGGAGACTTCACTAAACACAAATATTAGTGTTTTAAAACAGTAAAACATATTCCAACAATAATATAGTCCAAAAAAGTGCCGTTCGTTTGTAAAAAATGCAAAAAATGTAACTTTTACTTAAAATATCATCGTTGTAATACAATTTACCAATTTGAAACACTAATATTTGAGTTCAGCGAAGTCTCCCGAGTAAAACAGCACCCCCCATGTACAGGTTTTATGTTGTCTTGGAGAGTTACAGGGTCAAATATAGTGCTTGCGAATTAAATTCTCAGCACTTTCTCCCTGTGTTGTCAGGTATGTCAATCAAATTTTAATTAATCAAATCACCTAATTATGTTAAAAGATTACTTAAATATACACGTAGAATTTTAATATATATGCATTTATAGGTATTTAAATTCTGCATGTATACTAATGTAATCTTTTATGTAATTATATGTATTTATCTATATATATATATATATATATTTGCGGTTATTTGCATTTTATATATAGATAGATATATATAGAATGTAATTCTAAGTGTATTTTGTTACCAATATATATATATTAATAACAAAATACAGTTAGAATGAAATTACATATGTATATATAATTTATATTAAATTTTGTTTCAATATTTTATTTATTAATTTTATTATTTTATTTATTATTGTAATTATACGTATTTATATATATATAATATATGTGTATATATCTATTATATATATAATATATGTATATTATATATATGTAACGTCATTCTAAGTGTATTAGAATACTAATATATATACTTATATTAGTATTAAAATACACTTTGTATGACGATAAATATATATAATATACATATATTATATATATAATATATATACATATATTATATATATAAAAATGCATTTAATTTATTTTATAACCTGTCTAATATTTTTTTTTTACACCTCCTACCAGCAGGGGGACTGTCTAATATTTTAGACACTCCCCCTGCTGGCAGATCCACAGCCAGCTATAGGGGGCCATGTGATTGCTCTTTGAGAGCGATCACATGGCCCCCGGGGGCCTGATTTGCCGTGGGAGGGCTGCCTGGGCTGTGAGGCAGTCCTCCCGAAGCGGAGCGCCGGGAAGGTGAGTATACCGGGCGCTCCAGGGGCTTCAGCCGTTACGGCGTGCTATGCTGTCACAACGGCTTTAAAGCCCACTTAATCCGTAACGGCATAACACGTCGTAACGGCGGGAAGGGGTTAAAGGAACACTCCAAGCACCATAACTATTACAGCCCTGGCATTGTACCATAGTAAGTAGTCATATTGTTTTAGTGCAGTGTGACAATGTTCCTGGGTCCTGCTGGGCATCCGTAGCTACATTCCCTGCATCAATTCTTCTCAAGAAGTAGCTGACATGGTTAACAGAAGCAATAATCATTATAGATTAAAACAGATTGAAATCAGAATCAGATTAGTCCTCAGAGTCACAGCCTCAGTCCTGCTGGTTGAAGCTTCACAACTTTTCAACTAGCCACAGCATGAGTGTCTGATCTCAGCTGTAGAGTGACTGAGCACTTTAAAGAAGATGGTGGGTGTAACGGATCACCTGGCACCCCGACTGGGTACCTCCGTTAATGGATGCTCCTAGCGCTTCCTGAGGACTCCAAGCACTCTGGCAGACACCACAATCACCGAATCTGAGAAGCATATGAATCTTCTCAAGCCTCTGAATGCTGTAGACCGTTGAATAGGAACCATACAAATAGGCTTACACTCCTAGCAGTCAACTGGAACAGCATGCAATAAATCCTTCCCCCAATAATGAGACGACACTTCACTTTGAGGGTAAAACAGGAACTCTGGACTGGCACATCCAGCCTGGCTTTTATTACAATTGTACACTTACAGGCCACACCCAGGGGGAGGCATAAAATAACCAATGACATAGATGTTACCTCCCACACATCCCCTCCCCTTAGTGTGACACATAATCCCATTATTCATACAGTTTAAAATATACTTTTTACACGATATTTATAACTTCAAAACCATACATCACATTCACACAAAATTACATATCCACAATCAATCCATTCAGGGGAACAACATATTAAAAAATGGCATGGATCAGGCCAGGGGTTCAAAAGTTAGTAAAGTATCTTTTAAAACCCCTAGCTTTCCAGGTTTACAGGGCCTTCTCTGTGCTGGAGAAGTAATCCAATTATCTCCCAGCACAGAGACAGACTCCACTAAGCACATGGGGACACAAAGACAGTAAAACACTTTAAAATACATAAATTCACCTTTTACACATAACACAGACATTTCACCTATCCCCAGATAGCTGAGATCTGCGCGCACAAAACTACCGAATAGCGCGCAGATCCTACTCACACAGTACAATTGCCATGGAGCTAAAGTCTTTCCCATAGTCTTTCATTATATGAATAGGCTCCATGGTATAGCTATCTGGGGTATCACATTCCCATAAAGTCTGGTCCATAGTCCAAAAGGCAAGAGGCGGGGCAATCAGCCCCCTCCAAGGACACGTGGCGAGGTCGGTTTCGCCACAATCCCCAAAAGTCCCAATATGTCCATCGATGATTTTAAAAGGGCCAGTAGCAGCAATATAAAGTACAATATGCCCCAAATAACCCAGGGGCCATAGTCAGCAGGTAGGAGGCTAGCAAACAGGCTTCTCCAGGGCCCAGTGGCGAGGTTGGTTTCGCCACAGTGGGTATGTGCAGCTATTAGTGACCAGCAGCACAGTGCTCTGTAAAAATGAAAGACAGAGGCGACATTAATCATGTATGATTAAGACTCTGGGAGCCAAAACGTTGCCGGTTTTGTTGGGTGACTTACTCTGAAATAAATCCACAACATCATAGTGTAGCCTGTGTTTTTATTTCTTCTGTTGCTGTGACGGAACAGCAGTGTTATCAATTCATATGGAGCACCTCTGTGGTTACTTAGGCTTGCACTTTGAGTGCTGAGAATATTATTTTTAGCACAGTGCTCTGTGTCAGAAATCCTCCCCCCATCACCCTTGGGCTTCCCTGGCTGTATATAAATTATCTAAATATTGGAGTAAATTACCTTGCTTAATCGGCCTTCTGGGAGTTACAAGGGCATTTGGGGGAGAGAAAAAGATAAGATTATACACTTACGTTTGGCAAGGGCCAGGAGCTGCTGCTGCTTTCAAGATGGCGTCTTGCTTTTCTCTCCTGTGTGCATCGTAACCCCAAGCCCTGGTGCTATGAGCCAATGATGGCCCTCGGGTAGAGAGGCCAATAGCATTCATCCCCTCATGGGTAACTGGCTCTGCTGCCTGAATGAAAACTCAATGGAAATTCCTGCATTTGTTTCTTAAAGGAGACTGGGGATGTGCAAAAAATGCTGAAAATGGACAGATTTCAAACCTGGCCCATTTTCTTACATGGCTAAATACTCTCAAGAAAGCTTAGCAAACAGCTACCAAAAAGAGGGGAAGGACCCTTCAGAACGGAAACCTCTAACAGAATTAAAGAGGCACTAATTTTTTTCCAAAATTTTTGGCTTGTCACCCTCCCTTTCAGAAAAATAATCTTTGAATTTATACACCTATACAAATATACCAAAATGTTACTATAAACTCACATTGCAAATAATCCATGCATACTCTACTATTGTGTCTGAATGGACGGTAATGGAATCTGTAGCTGTTTCACATGAATTCTCAAACAAATGGTGCTGATTAATTTTACCGGTCCATTTTTACACTGATTGGCTGCTTGCCAATCCTTGTTATAAGCCTGCCATTTGCACCTGACAGTTTAGCATAGGGAGAGCAGAGAAAGAAGAAGAAGAAGCATGCGCAATGTTTTTTTTCCTGGTTTCCAAATGCAATGCATGCCTTGGCCTCAATTGAACTGGTTGTGTTAAATCTTAAAATACATTTAAAGGGTCACACCAGACCCTTAAACAACCATTTTGCAAAAAGTGCAGATTTCAATAGAAATTTACACATTTTTTTTTTTTAAATAAACCTGATTACACCCTCTTGGTGTTAAAGCAGACAACAGGTAATGTTACTTCCTGGTTTCATTAGCTCAATGCAGCTGATCTCAGAAGGGGAGAGCTTGCAAAGGCAGCAGACAAGAGATCTGCAGGTTTTGCAAGCTGATTTTAGATATAATCCCAATGGAAAAATACAATTAAATGCATGCAAGTTTTCATTTGGGGTATATCTAGTAAAAAGTAATTTGTATTTATTTTGTATTTGGGCAGTGGAGTGTTCCTTTAAAAGAAAATAGAGCATAACATGGGAAAAAGGTTAACACAAGTTCAAGTGATTTCCAAAGATTTATTCAGTTGGGTAAGTGTGACGGAGAAGTGACAGTTCACCTTTAACCCCTTAAGGACCAAACTTATGGAATAAAAGGGAATCATGACGTGTCACACATGTCATGTGTCCTTAAGGGGTTAAAAGAAGTGATGGTAATTCCCCTTTTAAAATTCGGAAGAGACATATATACGGTTCTTTGTTTTGAGCTGTCCATATACTAACTGTGATATCACTTCCAGTAAACCATTAAACGTATGCCTGAAGGAACAGCAATGCAGGTTAATCTTGCCTTGCAGACTAGAGGCAGACAATTAATAATTACCGCCATCAAACCAATGTAGCATGTTGCTTGAACAGGAATTGCATAGTGATAATTTCACCGTGGCTGTGAGCACCATAAGGTTATTACAATCTTCCATTGATGTTCTACGTCTACAGGAAGATAGTCCATGTGGAATGAGGATAATGAATACTTGTCTTTTCACTAAGCATTCCAAATTGGCAATTACAAGATCTTGTTTAATTCAGCATGCCCGAGGCAGAATGCCACACCACAGCAATCTGCCCATCCACTCAGCAGACAGAAATCACACTGACTAGTAGTTTAGGCTCCTGGAGGCAATCTATTTCTGTTTGTATGTGACCTTTTCTAAGGTGAGAATTGCAGTTAAGTACTTCAAATCGGCTTATGGGAAACTTAACATTGCTTGTCTGCATTTCAAGCAAATAGCTAGCCATATATGTCTAATCAAATTGCATAAATGTATTTATTGTAAATACAAATATTTAAGAATATATTAAATGATTAAAAAGGATAAACGGTTGTTGATCCAAGGAGAAATCTGATTTGCATTAAGGCATCAAAAAGGAATTGTTTCCCTTTTGGTGGCATCATCGGAAATGGCTACAATTGGGGGCAAAGGGGTTGCCTTCTTTTGGATTAACAACGTAAAAGAATGCATTTGAAAGTTGAACGTGTTGCACTTTTGTCTTGTAATCAACCTAGACTATTATGTAACTATAATATACAAAAACCTAAAATGAATAAATACAAAATACAGAAAGAAGTGGACAACGTTTACTAAAGTACTTGCAGGCTTACTCATTAAACCAGGATTTTCTTTTTTTTGGTACTGATTCATTGAATAAAGTTGCTTGCTTAACTGGCCTTGATTTTAGTAAGGAGAAGTAAAGGTGGACTTCAATTTAATTAATAATGTTATTAAAGACACGGAGGCTCCTATTATGTTTCTCTTTCTTTAATTTTCCCTCAGCAGCGAAGAGAGAAATGAGTAAAAGAGAAATAGCATATCATTAACATATATACATATTCAACATATTCAGCAGTGCTACATAAGGGAACCTCCCCCTTTCAGTATATAAGGTGTAGCACTCTCTTCCTCTTCCTCTTTCTTCGCTGCTCCCTCAGACCAGCTAAGTACCTTTCATTGCCTACTTGCCTATTATCTGTCATTGTATTACATTGGCTATCCCTGTACCTCCAGGGCTGGTTTATGTTTTGTTTCTACCTGATTTTTCTTTCCTATACTCTATTCACTCTCTGGGGTGGGTTTTGGGACCCTCTCTTTCCCCTTGGGCTGACTGACCCCTGCCCTTATTTGACCGGGTCCCTTGGGTCCTCCGGGTCCTCCCCGCGTTACCCCCACTCCCCCCCCGGCCGTTTTTTCGGCACCCATAGACCCCCTGCCGCATGCGCAGAACACGCGCAGCGGCCATTTTGTTGGTTTCTTGTCGCCGGTCGTGCCGGCGGCCATTTTAAATCGCCTACTCGACGTTTTTTGTTGCTCCGTGGAGGCTGCATGCTCCCTGCTCCCACCATCCACGCTTTAACAGGGTATTTCTCTCTCCTGCTCTGTTTCTGTGCTTGGGTTAAGCAATCCTGCACCTACCTTCTGCTCTGTTCTTCACATAGTTTTCTCTGCCATCATGCAGTCTGCCAGTGGTGATTTAGCCGACCACCAAATTCCCCCTAGGGGCACCACAGGCTCTGATTCTCAGGCTGACCCCAGCCTCATGGGCTCTGAGGAGTTCCAAAGCCTCCTGGACACCACTATGTCCAACTCCATTAGCAAGGCCATCTCATCTGCCATGGGAGCTATGTCCTCCACTATTTCTCACTCCATCTCCCAGGCCCTTAGGCAGGCCCTCCCTGCCCAATCTGGGCCAGGTCTGTCCCCCATTTCCCCTGAAGGTACTAGCGCAGGGCGTAAGGCGCTTGGTAAGCGCAAACACGCTATTGACCCCCCCCCCCCATGCCCAGGTAAAGCCTGGTTTGACTGACACGCCTCAGGCTGTCGATGATGGCGCGCAACAACCGCGCAATAGAGCTACTGGCCGGGCTACGGCGGCCAGAGATTGGAAACGGGCGCGGGCCCATGATTTATTGTCTGATTCAGACGAGGATGGGGAGGAAGGGTCTGATGACCAGTTCTCAGATCCCTACGGGAACGAGACCTCAGGAGACGAGGACCTCCCGGGAACACAATTCCCTTCCAGACCGGCCCAGACCAAAACTCTGTCAGGGGCCCATGAGACGGAGCCTACCCGCGGTGGGTGGGGGCCATAAAAATAATGAGGGGGGACCTACTGTCCAACCCCTGGCCCCCACCTCTGAGCGGTGGGTGGGGGCCCTAAAAAAAACAATAAGGGGGGACCTACTGCCCCCCCCCAGCCCCCACCCCTTAGTGGTGGGTGGGGGCCCTAAATAAAAATCCCCCCCACAATCAAAGGTGACTAGGGGTCCCCAAGCCCCTAGTCACCCACCTCCCCAACCCAAAAAAGTTACCCCCTACCTACCCCCCTCACCCTAAAAAATAGTGAAGTGGGAATAAAATAACTAACCTGTAAAGAAAAATTCAACTTACCATTTGACGTCTTCTTTTTTCTAAAATCTTCTTTTTTCAGCCCCAAAAAAGGCAAATAAAAAGCCATAAGAACCGTCGCAATAAAAAAAAAATTAAAAAAAACGAGTGCAAAAAAAAATAATCCATCTTCACCCATGGAGGGCTCCGCGCAGACTGAGCTCTGTAGGCGGGGGAAGGCTTATAAAGCCTTGCCGCGCCCTGCAATTAGGCTAAGAACACTCTGATTGGCTGGTTTAACCAAGGACCAAACTTCTGGAATAAAAGGGAATCATGACACGTCATGTGTCCTTAAGGGGTTAAGCCAATCAGAGTGCTCTTTGTCATTTTACACAGCGTGGGAAAATTCTTTGGAATTTTCCCACGCTGTGTAAAATGACACAGAACACTCTGATTGGTGGGCTTGGAATCTAACCAGAGTGCTCTGTGTCATTTTACACAGCGTGGGAAAATTCAAAAGAACTTTCCCACGCTGTGTAAAATGACACAGAGCACTCTGATTGGTTAGATTCCAAGCCCACCAATCAGAGTTCTCTTTGTCATTTTACACAGTGTGGGAAAATTCCAAAGAACTTTCCCACGCTGTGTAAAATGACACAGAGCACTGTGATTGGTGGGCTTGGAATCTAACCAATCAGAGTGCTCTGTGTCATTTTACACAGCGTGGGAAATTTCTTGGAATTTTCCCACGCTGTGTAAAATGACAAAGAGCACTCTGATTGGCTTAAACAAGCCAATCAGAGTGTTCTTAGCCTAATTGCAGGGCATGGCAAGGCTTTATAAGCCTCCCCCCGTCCCGCAGAGCTCAGTCTGCGCGGAGCCCTCCATGGGTGAAGATGGATTATTCTTTTTGCGCTCGTTTTTTTATTTTTATTTTTTTTAATTGCGTCGGTTCTTATGGCTTTTTATTTGGCCTTTTTGGGGGCTGAAAAAAGAAGATTTTAGAAAAAAGAAGACGTCAAATGGTAAGCTGAATTTTTCTTTACAGGTTAGTTATTTTATTCCCCCATCACTATTTTTTAGGGTGAGTGGGGTAGGTAGGGGGTAACTTTTTTGGGGTGGGGGGTGGGTGACTAGGGGCTTGGGGACCCCTAGTCACCTTTGATTGGGGGGGATTTTTATTTAGGGCCCCCACCCACCACTCAGGGGTGGGGGCTGGGGGGGGACAGTAGGTCCCCCCTTATTGTTTTTTTTAGGGCCCCCACCCACCGCTCAGGGGTGGGGGCCAGTGAGGGAGGACAGTAGGTCCCACCTCATTATTTTTATGGCCCCCACCCAACGTGCAGCGTTGGGGGCCAGGGGGGAGGACAGTAGGTTGCCCCCTCATTATTTTTATGGCCCCCACCCACCACGCAGGGGTGGGGACGGGGGGAGGACAGTAAGTCCTCCCCCATTGTGATTTATGGCCCTTACCCACCGCGCAGGGGTGGGGGCCGGGAGGAGGACAGTATGTCCTCCCTCATTATTTTTATGGCCCCCACCCACCACGCAGGGGTGGGGGCGGGGAGGACAGTAGGTCCCCCCTCATTATTTTTATGGCCCCCACCCACCGCGCAGGGGTAGGGTCCATAAAAATATTGTGATTTATGGCCTCCACCCACCGTGCAGGGGTGGGGCCCATGGGGGAGGACAGTAGGTCCCCCCCTCATTATTTTTATGACCCCACCCACCGCGCAGGGGTGGGGGCAGGGGGAGGACAGTAGGTCCTCCCCCATTGTGATTTATGGCCCCCACCCACCGCGCAGGGGTGGGGGCCGGGGGGAGGACAGTAGGTCCGCCACCTCATTATTTTTATGGCCCCCAACCCACCACGCAGGGGTGGGGTTGGGGGGAGGACAGTAGGTCCCCCTCCCAGTGTGTATCAGGGTCCCTGAGTACAGGTGTCAATCCATATCTGCCAAGTGACCCTATGTAGGGGGAACAGTCCATATTCTGCTCTGTGTCAGTGTGTATCAGGAATCCTTAGGATAGGTGTTAATCCATATCTGCCGAGTGACCTAGGTAGGGGGAACATTCCCTATTCTGCTCTGTGTCAGTGTGTATCAGGGATCCTTAGGATAGGTGTCAATCCATATCTGCCAAGTGACCCTATGTAGGGGGAACAGTCTCTATTCTGCTCTGTGTCAGTGTGTATCATGGTCTCTGAGGACAGGTGTCAATCCATATGTGCCAAGTGACCCTATGTAGGGGGAACAGTCTCTATTCTGCTCTGTGTCAGTGTGTATCAGGGATCCTTAGGATAGGTGTCAATCCATATCTGCCAAGTGACCCTATGTAGGAGGAACAGTCCCTATTCTGCTCTGTGTCAGTGTGTATCAGGGATCCTTAGGTTAGGTGTCAATCCATATCTGCCAAGTGACCCTATGTAGGGGGAACAGTCCCTATTCCGCTCTGTGTCAGTGTGTATCAGGGATCCTTAGGATAGGTGTCAATCCATATCTGCCAAGTGACCCTATGTAGGGGGAACAGTTCCTATTCTGCTCTGTGTCAGTGTGTATCAGGGTCTCTGAGGACAGGTGTCAATCCATAGGTCAAGGTGTCAATATGTCATATGTCAGGTGTCAATCCATATCCATTGTGATTGAGGAATGTTAGGTGATTTATGCCCTTTATGGATTAAAACCAGACTCTGCATCAACTATGTAATTTTCCATGGGAGTTTTGCCATGGATCCCCCTCCGGCATGCCACAGTCCAGGTGTTATTCCCCTTGAAACAACTTTTCCATCACTTTTGTGGCCAGAAAGAGTCCCTGTGGGTTTTAAAATTCGCCTGCCTATTTAAGTCAATGGTGATTCGCCCGGTTCGCGAAAGTTTGTGGAAGTTCCCGTTCGCCATTTGCGAACCAAAAATGTTGTGTTCGCGACATCACTACACTACAGTCTGCGGTAGTACCCTGGTCGGGGTCCATAGTAATAGGCCAAATTGTTTAGCAAGGGTTTGTCTGTTACCTGGGTCCTCACTGGGCTCCACTCCTCTGAGTGACACATCTTCAGAAGCCAAATGCCAATCCAGTCTCCATTCATTAACTTACATTGTCAGCTGACTGCTCTCAGACAATTAGTGCAATTCTGTGAGTGGACTAAAGTAGACTTATATTTTTCACACTTTGCCTTTATTTTTGTTAAATAAATCAAGACACGGTATAATATGTCAAGTTCATTTGTTCATTTACCTAATTTTAAGACCTGCTAAGGAACAGATGATTGCTATTATGTCCTGATATGCAAAACCATAGAATTCAAAGAGGGTATACTTTCTTTTTCCCATAACCATATCTTGCAATACTGTAAGCCAGCATATTTGGATTTAAGAGCAAGGATTACTTGAAACATTGACTAAGAAACACGTATTCTTTGAGTGAGCACTATCTAAATAAGCTGCTCCTCTATGATGACTGCCCAAACCTATTCATACTACAGGCAGATCAAACATTTCCTCATATAGTATAGGGGAAGCCTCTTGTTGTTAGCATTAGTAGATGTGACCCTTAAATGGAATGTGTCATTCTCATGCAAAGTAAACATTGTAAGTATTTTAAAAATGTATTGAGATTCATATTTTGGATATTTGTCATCCACAAATGAAAGATATAAAATAGGCTCTTAAATATTTTTGTCCCATAGGAAATGCATCCTCTGATGATATGATTATTTTTTCCATATTTAGAATACATTTGCTTCTTGAACGTTTCTTAATTTTTTCCACGACTGGTTTGCCTGAAAGTCACACATGTGGATAAAAAAAAAAAATATTCTTTTTATGAATCAGAGCTGCACATTAATACATCTTGCCTCTGCTATTGATTATAAAACGATAAAAACCTTATCAAATCAAAACCACCTTGTCTTTGCCTAAAAGCTCACAAATTTACAGAGACGGTTTATTAAAACCATTAGCCAATGCGTAAATCAAAAGAGCTGAATTTGATACAGTGACCCAGATTAGGACATCATTTCACAGAAACATCACACAAGACAATTGGCCAAGCTAAATATTCTACTTCAATCCAGAATCCAACAAATGTCCAAAGCCACCAAAATATTCCCCATCCCAAGCTGCTTTTAAACCACCAACATTTCATTTTTGTAAATATTTTATTTTGCTTTGCAACTTTCAACAGATTTCAACATTTGTTTTTTTAATTGTAATTAGTTCCTCCTTTTTTATTATGAGTCTAGAGTACTTTAGACGTTTTATAAAGAGGAGAAAGGAGATGTGAGTCAAATTTAGGGCAGTGTGACTAATGCAAACAAAGCCATAATTCTACACTGCCTGAAGAGGTGGTTTTATCAGAGTCCATACAGATGTTTAAACTGCAATTGGATAAATACTTGCAAAAACATAACATACAGGGACATCATTTCTAATTAGTGGGGTAATAGCTTCTTGATCCAAGGAGATATCCGACTGACATTTTGGGGTCAAGAAGGGATTTTTTCCTAGTTTGCTGCAAAATTGGAAGCGCTTCAGACTGGGTTTTTTGCCTTCTTTTGGATCAACAAAATAGAAGGAAAGTCAAGGCACTCCAAGGTACAAATCAGGAAATTTAATTGAACCCACTCCATCGCAACGTTTCGACCTACACGGTCTTTGTCAATGGAGTGGGTTCAATAAAATTGCCTGATTTGTACCTTGGAGTGCCTCGACTTTCCTTCTATTTTGTTATTCAGCATTTTGGTCTCTGGTACTGAGACTGTCTGAGTTGCACCCAGCTACATACTGCTTAAAGGGATAGAGTGCAGTTCCACACCCTACCATAACTACTTCTTTTGGATCAACAGCAAAAACATATGTGAGAAAGGCTGGGCTTGATGAACGCAAGTCTCTTTTCAGCTATGTAACTATGTAACTGTAATTTGTGTGTTTTCTTTTCTCTCCATTACAATTTAACACACAAATTCATTTTTAGTTATTACTGAAAGCATTTAAAAGTGTGTTTTCAAATGTTTCCGCGTATAAATGTTTTGATGTGACGTTCTATTAACTTTATAATCTTTTTAATTCACCCAAGTGGTATAAATTAACTTCCAAACATTTGTAGCACATTGGTAGATTGTAATTAGTTTGAGGAGACCAAGATATATAAATTTCTATTTGCGGCTAGGTTAACCAATCCTCCATAAATGTTGATAAGTGTCAAAATATCCCAATCATTGTGCCATTATGATTCATGAAAACCAGTGGTCTCATATCTTGCACAAACGCTGATCCCTGTATCATGTTCACTGCAAAAAAAAACAAAAGTCCTTCCACTCCAAAATTTAGAATGTATAACAGAAAAGCAGCGATATTCAGACCAGGTGAATGGAAATGTTGACTCTACATTTTTTTTCCCCCTAGGTATGGTTTTTAAAGCATTCAGCGGCATACAAAACAAGAGACTTGCAGTACACTTGTGACAGCAGTCAACTCGTTTCACACTGGGTGCTTTAACCAGACTATGTTAATTAATTGCTTTATTAATAAACCAGTGTAGACTTACAATAAAGCACACTAAAAAAATAAAATAAAACATAGCCTAGTAAGATAAGAAAATGGTTAATGTTATACAATACTCATAGGGATGCATAAGAATGACTCAAGAAGTGACTCAACTGTGTAGAAAGCTATACTCCTTTGCAGACCTCAGCTGCTCTGTGCTTAATGTTGGCTGAAGTTCCACTCACTTATACCTTAAATTCAACATTTTATAAATAATCTGAGCATTTCTGCCAAAGTATTACTGCACAGCCTAATAGTCATTCTGATTTATTCACAGAGCAAACTAGTGGGTTAATGACCGCGATCTGGTCCCTCCACATGCTAATCCTTGACCACCGGAGATTGTGTGTTTCTCCTGGTAACACAAACATAAATGGACAGTGTTGTGTATAAATAAAAGTGTTTAGTGACTTATTCACTAAAGTATGAATTATCAAAAATTCGAAGTGGATTTCAACATTTAGGCCACAATAGCTGAACTTTAACTATTCTCCAGGTCAGCCATGGTTAAAGTTCAGCTAAAAGTTTAAATTCACTTTGCATTCCCAACAATGTACACTTTAAAGAGACAAACATTAAAATGTGCATACTTCTGGCAACTCTCTCTTTTTAATTTGCCGCCTTAATATTTCTGTGTCTTCAATCAGAAAAATGAAAGAATTTGTTGATGCTCAGTAACACTGACTTACAAAATCTTAGGCTCATTCCAAACCAATTAGAACCGTGAGACAGAGGAATGTGAAAGTGAGCCTTGTCAAAATATGAGAGCAATGTCTCAGTGTTCTTGTACCTATCAGCAAAAAAAAAAAAAAAAAAGAAAAGCTTGGCAGTGGGTTTGCCTTTGTCCCTGTAGTCAAACAAGCTCCCTGTCCAAAGTCCATTCTTCCCTGCTGATGTCACAAGTACAATACATGAATGGAATGTCTGTCTATGGATTTTTACTAAAGAATCAATACGTCTTAACCTTAGAAAAAGAAAAACAAGCAAACAGCTCACTTATAAAATAAAATTGCACATGAGTTAAATTGAGAAGCTCTATTGATCCCATTGTTTTGTTTATAACAATGTAAGTATTTGGAACTAGATGTGAATAGCTAAAAGTAAATTTTGGTCTAGCTCACATGTTCCCCCTTGTGGCTATTTTAGTACATTGCTTGTCAATATCACACTACAAAAATGATCTTATGAAAGACCTGAAATATTTCTCTGTTAAGCTATGTGTTGACTGGGTGCAATATGTATAAGTGCAGTATTATTCTTTCTGCCATATATATATATATATATATATATATATATATATATATATATATATATAACATGTAGCTTGAAGAATTTGAGTTAACAAAGGATAAGCAATGTCTCTGACAGTGTTGTACAACACCCTTAGGTTTTAGAATAAAAAGCATATGAAAAATGTAATCAAACAGATTAATAGCCCGCCGTTAATGTCATTTAAACTATGTGTATGGCATTAATTATATACATTGATGTTAACCTGTTCATATCTAAATGATCTACCATTTGCAAACTGTAGTGCATAATTCATAAATATGCAAGCTACCATCAGTAATTAGGTTGTCAGTCAATTTTAATTGAATCTATGCATATGTCAGGGCAACAAAGAACACACATCATTGCGGAATCCAAATGTAATTACCGCCTCATTGTAAAATATTGAACTTGTTAATCCTACTACACTATATCTGTAATAATTGTGTTGTTAGTGGTCTAAATACTCAAACAATCAAAGCAATAAGGTTGTCTGACTAAGTAACTTTTTTTCCATGTGTGTAATTGTACTACATTGTATGTGAGATTATATATATATATATAGTCTGTCTAGTTATCTAATTCAGTCATTCTGTCATCTGTCTGTCAATCATCTGTCTGTCTGTCTGTCTCTGTCATCTGTATGTCTGTTATCTATCATCTGTTTGTCTATCTGTGATCTGTCTGAGGACAGACTCCAGGACAGACACACATTGTATTCTTCCTGGATTCAAAACATTTACACACATATTACCGTGTGTGTACTTCTAAGTATGATTCCTTATGTCTATGTTATAAAATACATGTTTATGGCTTTCAAGCCAAGTCTCCACTGGAACCTATAAAAACCAGCTTCACATAAACATGAACGGTGTGTCAGGAAATAGGAAAGGGCTACAGGGGGGTAGAAAATGAATTTGATGGCAGTCGGTGTATATGAAGTTATATATGGTAGTTTTCCTTTTCTGGATACCTCTATCATGATGCATTATAATAAAATAAAAAAATAAAAGGAGAGGGGAAAAAAAAAGTTGGAAATTTGTCATTAAGAAATTCCTCAGCATGCGTCACATTGTAATATTCAGTATGTGTGATAGCTGTGTCTCTCCCTCATGTTGTGAGGTAATAGAATAAACAGGAGCTCGTTTCCTGCAGCCTCGTCTCTGATTGGTTGGTTTCGCCCCCAGGAATGTGAGAGCTGGTTTATATGTGAAGCACAGAGAAGCCTTTCTTACAGAACTCATGGATAACACACACTGAGGAGTTTAGTGTCAATCCTACAGGTTCCCATTCATCCAGACACCCAGACACACAGAAGAGCCATCTCACCCTCTCCTGCTGCAGTCAGAGAGAAATCTGCTTTTCTAACCCTAGAAGAATGTAAGATGACATCCTTAGCTTATCTGTTGCCACTGTATTTTATTTGCATTGCTACTTTGTTGCTTTGGATTAACAGCAAATTGTGGTACTTCCATTCAGTGCAATTCTAACTGTGCTGCAATACTGATACAGCAAGTGCTATTGGAGATATTGACTGGCACTTCATCCAAATTATTAGAACTCTGTATTGCATGAGATTGACATGAGCTGATTTTGTTACTGTGATGTGATGCTTAATTATTTATGGATTTTATAAAGTGTTAGTTATAGTGTTATATTTTTAGGTTAGGTTAGGTTTAGTTTTTTGTTTTTTTTAATTATTTGAGTTATATATTTTTGGTGATTCCAAGTGTTGATTCTTCTTGGTAAAGTAATTCTTGCATTTGGAAATAGAATTCTGCCTGTTTGGTCTGCTGAAGCTAATTGCCTGTTGATTTATGGCATGCCAGTATTTTAACATTCACTGTACTATAGAGGATAAGACAGTTCAGTCAGCAGTTCCACAACTAGGCACAACTACATGCTTTGGAAAAAGTCATCCCATGTTCTGTCTGTTCAATCCAGCAATTGCTTTTTAAACATAGGTTCCAATGATACATATTACAGTCGTTTTACTGTCAGCATATACATTTTCTGTTTGCATATGGTGAAGTCATTTTCTTTTCTATATGTGTGAGTCACTTTTATTTATATGTTCTTTAATTTTGGTTTCATGTGATCCTTTACTCATTATTGGCTGAGTGAGAACTTGAATATAACTTGTCTTGTAAAGTTGCAATATATTCTCATTATACTGAAAATAATACTATGGAAAAAAATTTTTTTTTTTAAAGGATCCCCTTTTTTGCTCACAAATAGAAATTAGATATTCTATAATTTTCCCCTTTTTTATTTCTTTATTATTATTATTATTATTTTTTTTAACTAGTGCAGATTTGTAGACCAATATTGCCATATAATTGAGGTTTATTTATTAAATTTTGATTTGTGGAAAACTGGCAAAGTTATTGCAAATTTAAAAAAAAAAAAAAAAGTTTATTTTTCTAGTTCTGCTATATTGATCTAAAATGTGTCATCCTCTTGTCAGTTCTTCACAGTTTAGCGAATAATCCCCTTAGATTATTCGGTATAATTTGTGACTTGCTGCTGACACAAAGAAATTGCTTTCTTATGGTTACAAGCTGTTAAAATGCCTTGGCACGTGTAATGTCTGAGTGTTTAATGAGTAGAGCAAGTTTTAGTGTGTTAGACAGCTGGTTTTCGTGATAAGTGTGTTAATCTATCCAAATATGTGTTTTTCAGAGTTCTCCGCGTTTTTACTGTATAGAAATAATGAAGGGACTTTTTCTATTGTTGATGTTGGCTGTTTGTCAGACATACCAAGCAGCAGGTAAGCTGAAAAAATAACTGTTCCTTTGTAATTGTTGCTTATTTAACCTTTGTGTGGAATGGCATAGAATACCTGCCAGCCTAGTGACTTCATTAATTTTCAGTGATCCAAAAGATGAACGAGATATGGAATCTCTCTTATAGAGGTATCTAATACCCGCCAACAAAGGACTATAAAAAAAAAAAATAATAATAATTTAATAATACAAACAGTAATTTTGGGGATAGCATCTCTAATAGTGGTGCAATCTGTTTGCGGCATTCCACTGGTTTCTATAGCGATAGCTACTGTTTTGGAACTTTGTCCCAGAACTACTCTACGGAATGTTAGGATTCCCAAAAGTCAATTGGAATTTTTAGTGAATGTACGGGATGGGATGGTATTTATACCACAATAAAGTGTAATTTCTAACATGCTTGTGTTAAACGTGTTTATTTAAAAAAAAAAAAAAATGTATAGAACAGTAAAATATATACATTAAAATATACATTGAAGTTTCATAAGTTATTAGAGCAGGAGGCACATGCAGCACTGTGTTACTCAAGCATAAATTAAATTTGGCTAGGATATAAAGGTCACATTCTTAGCAAAGATAATATCAGGTGATCCCCTTCTATAGTTCACTACATGAGAAATCACTTTATTCTCCAATATGTGAAATTACGGTGTAGATTTTAACCCTGTAAGCACTAGAACATGTGTGTTGTTTTAACATATACAGGCATTGCCTTCAGAAAAAAATCCCATGTTATAATTACTATTCATTGAGGTTCTGTTACAGAGTTGTGTGGTTTATTCTTCTAGTCACTTGAAATACTTAGAGCAAATTAGCCGACTAGGCTGAACTTGGCATTTTTCCAACTTTATTATATTAGTCTAAGTTGTGAAAGTTTGTAATCTGTTCGAATCGACACATTGGTGAATAAAGTTATAAATATTTTTTTTACCAGTTTTTGAAGTTGACATGGTTCAAGAACACAACTTTATTCTTTACATATGTTTTGTTTTATACAGAGCCTGGCAATGATGATAATAGTGTATTCGATCTCTTTGAGTTAACGGGATTTACCCGTAAGGCTGGTTCCCGAAAACCTGCCGGAGTCCATTTAGTAAAAGGTCCTGATACATCAAGCCCAGCCTACAGAATTGAAAATGCTGATCTGATTCCCCCAGTTCCAGATCATAAATTTCAGGATCTGCTAGATGCAGTCCGTGCAGAACGTGGCTTCATTCTACTGGCTACTTTGCGCCAAGCGAAGAAGACTCGAGGAACACTTCTGTCTGTAGAAAGAAAGGATGGGTCTGGGCATGTTTTCAGTCTGGTATCCAATGGCCGTGCTGGTACTCTAGACTTGAGTCTAAGTGGTGAAGGCAAGCAACAGGTGGTTTCTGTTGAAGATGCTCTACTGGCTACTGGCCACTGGAAGAATATCACTCTGTTTGTACAGGAAGACCGTGCCCAGCTCTACGTAGGATGTGACAAGATGGAAAACGCTGAACTAGATGTCCCCATTCAGAATATTTTCAATGGAGATCTGGCAAGCACTGCTAGGCTCAGGGTAGCAAAAGGAGGAGTAAAAGATAACTTCGAGGTGAGTTACAGCAAGATTTGTAAAATAGATCATGGATGAGTACATAGGAATTTTTTAACATCTTTCGTGCTAGTTGGAATACCAATGCATTACATCTCAGTATGGGACTCCCCTATGGTGTTGGCACAACATCAAATCAAAACCTAAACCTGGAAAATCTGTTCAGATAAAGGCTTGGGATCCTGTAAAGTATTAGAGTAAATGAAAACATCGACACTGGGAGATAGATATATCGAATTGAATAGATTAAATGTGAATGATAAAGTAAACATTAACAGTAACTAAAATTATATTTGAAAACTTTTTTTTGTTATAGAATTGACATGCGTCAATTAATATGGTTTTATTTTTCTTACCAGGGAGTTCTTCAAAACCTACGTTTTGTGTTTGGAACCACTTTGGATGCTATTCTGAGAAACAAAGGATGTTCGAGCTGTAAGTGGACGCAACATTTTCAGTTGCTTGTAGCTAGAGCCAAAGCAATATGTTTCCCATGCGTCAATGTCAGGACAATGTAGCACATATCTTGGCAACTGAGATCTTTCAGGACCTGTTGTGCCAAAACTGTAAGCTGTATGACTTGGGGCTCATAACTAAGTACAGGAGCACATGGTGACATTGTTAAGTAACATAAATTAACCTGATTTGATGCAAGAAATAGCTCTTTGAATCTAGTAGTAATTCCCTTAAATCTACTATGAATAGTTATATGTATGTATTTAAAAAATATATATCTTTATATGTAATAACGCTATAATTATATCCGGATAATCACTTTATAGT
This sequence comes from Pelobates fuscus, assembly GCF_036172605.1. Taxonomy (NCBI): domain Eukaryota; kingdom Metazoa; phylum Chordata; class Amphibia; order Anura; family Pelobatidae; genus Pelobates; species Pelobates fuscus. Next base: position 74,717,558 of record NC_086329.1, on the reverse strand, counting down.
TCGGTAGAATGCCAATTCCCCTATTCTCATATTCCTTAAAGAATGAGCAGAATTTGTAATTTGTGTTTTTGTCTTTATGCCATTTCAGTGACGAATTCCGTAATTACTTTGGACAATCCAGTCAATGGCTCAAGTCCAGCAATTAGAACAAATTACATTGGACACAAAACAAAAGACCTACATGCTGTGTGTGGCATTTCATGTGATGATCTGGCCAGTATGTTTCTGGAATTGAAAGGCCTACGGACAATTATCACAAATCTCCAGGACAATGTCCGCAAAGTGGTAAGTAATTCTACAAGTCCTAATGTGGACTTTTGGTTACATAAAAATTCCATAGCCCTCACTTTACAAATGATCTGTAGAATGTCCACTTCAAACACATGATAGAGTAATTTTAATGAAAAGACATACCTCTTTCCACAAAACTATATTAAATGTATCTGAAAATATATATTATTTGTCATTGTTTTTATTAGACTGAGGAAAATGAGCTTATTGCGCAAGTGGTAAAGATCACACCTGGTATGTGCCTTCACAATGGGGTCAAGCACAACAACCTTGACGAATGGACCATCGATGCTTGCACAGAATGCACTTGCCAGGTAATATACATAATACAAAAATGGTTTGTTTTCTGCAGGATGATAAAGTGTAACTCCCAACCTGTCTAGAGATATAGTTGTAGTTAATGGTAACTCTACAGAAGTTATTAAAACAATATAATGTCAGTTATCCTTCATATTGATGTAACGTGGGGCTTGAATTTCCATATAACTCCTCTGTAAACTCATTACCATACTTATGTGTGATTCTGGACATACAGCACTGAAGTTTGTATACTGTCAAATCAGATTTTATGATCTTGAAAATAAAAGCCATAATTATAACTGGCTTAACATGACTATAAGGAAAATAGTTGTGAAAGGCCTGCTGTAACTTGCACTCAGATGTATTTGAGCGTGAGGAGAGATAAAATAAACCCATAAAATATGCAATCAGCCATGTCCCATGCGATTCATGTACAGCACATTTGTTGCTGATGTTTTTTGTATCATTTCACGTTAAAATAATACACTTTTCATTTAACATTTTTTTTAATCCTACTTACACAGGACACACATTTTAGCCGAATTCCACATTTTAGCAGAAAATGTATGCTTACATCCCAATATTATTTATGAAGCACCAATGTATACCACAGTGTTGGACAACTGTAATTCTTTGTGTTTGCATGTTAAGCAATTTCACATTTAATAACGTAAATGCTGCGGTTTATGGTTTTATTTAGAATTCTGCAACCATTTGCCACAAGGTGTCCTGTCCACTTGTCCCTTGCACTAATGCCACCATTCCAGATGGAGAATGCTGCCCCAGATGTTGGCGTAAGTACTCATATACAGCTGTTGAAAATACTAATATCATAATAGCTATGCTAAGGACACACACCATCAGATTCAAATTTTTTTTACATGTCTAAATAATTAGCGTTGTAGCAGTTGGGTACCGTCGAGTCATAATATGTGATGATCTAGTTTTACTGTGACAGATCATATATTTATGTTTTTTATCTTAAAGTTAAAAATGATATACACACAATATATATATATGTGTGTGTATATCATTTTTAACTTTAAGATAAAGTTAAAATATATATTATATATATATATAATTTTAAACTTTAAAATAAAAACATAAATATATGATCTATTACAGTTGCAGAAGCATATTTATGTGCCTTTACTACATACCTGCATAAACATTTTTAAATGGAAAGGTGTATCTAAAGCCTCAGGCAAAACAGCTCATTTTTAAAAGATGAAATGAGAAATATGCAGATGGTAATCTTGTACGTACCGGACAAGTTGATTCAAGAAAAGATAAAATATGTCTCATGAGAGTGGGACATCTGCAAACCTGGAGACTGATATTGAGACCTGCTCAGTCCTGTGCGGTTCATTCTTCTGTTGGCTTGGCATGTTTCCGCTTTTATTTAAAAAAAAATTTAAATAAAATGTTTAATTGTTAACAAGCATGACTCATTAATAATAAAATCAATTCCATATAAAATATTTATGGCACTATGTCTTAGCATTAATTGTAATAAACTTATTTTGTAATGAGTCATTTGCATGTTATATTAAGAAACTGCAAATTTGATATGGTATGATCTTTGACGTTATTTTAATTTTGTCTTTCTAGCAAGTGATTCCGCTGATGATGGTTGGTCTCCATGGTCTGACTGGACAGCTTGTTCTGTGACTTGTGGACATGGTGTCCAACAGAGAGGTCGTTCCTGTGACAGTCTTAATAACCGCTGTGAAGGTTCCTCTGTTCAGACCAGGTCATGTCATATCCAAGAATGTGATAAGAGATGTGAGTATGACATAACTACCTAAACATTCCAAAGTAAAAATTTAAAAATGTACCAGACAATTGTAATGATATACAAATATATGTATTCATTTTCTAGTCAAGCAAGATGGTGGATGGAGTCACTGGTCTCCTTGGTCTTCTTGTTCCGTGACCTGTGGAAGTGGTCAGATCACCAGAATCCGTCTTTGTAACTCACCTGTTCCTCAACTGAATGGAAAACCATGTGAAGGAGAAGGAAGAGAAAACAAGCCATGCCAGAAAGACCCATGCCCCAGTATGTCTTTTCACTACTTTGTAATATTTTTGTGAACATTTCTGTAGCTTTGTATTATATAGTATATCTGCACTCTCTGTTCAATAGCCTGGATAAAAACTCAAATAAGAGTCTTAAGAGATTAATAAAAAAATATGTATTATGTCAACATTCCAGCTATTGCTGGACTTTTAGAACGAAGCCCTGCTAAAGGTCATTAGGTGGGCACCACAGTGCCCTCATAAATTCTTATTTGTTGATGACATGAATGACTCACTATTTAAAATAAATTTTGATTTTAAAATCTACTGGTAAATTAATTAATGTGGTTGTTGCTTCATTCAACTTTTGATTAATGGACATGTTTAATACTTGTTTTCAGTTAATGGTCAGTGGGGACCATATTCACCATGGGACACATGCAGTGTGACTTGTGGTGGAGGTGTTCAAAAACGTCAACGTCTTTGTAACAACCCTGAGCCTCAGTATGGTGGTAAAGAATGTCTTGGAGAACCTGATGATAGTCGGATATGCAACAAGCAGGACTGCCCAATAGGTAAGCTAGTGGTACCCTACTTATTTTAGATAGGTTTCCCTTGTCAATATCTGTTTTTGAGCCACCTCACACTAACCTGCTTTATTTCCTTAGATGGTTGTCTCTCCAATCCGTGCTTTGCTGGAGTTAAATGTACAAGCTTCCCTGACGGATCATGGAAGTGTGGTGCTTGTCCTGCAGGATACAGAGGAAATGGAGTTAATTGCAAAGATGTAGATGAGGTAAATATTATTTTTTAAAAATGGGACTTGTCATGGATTCTCGGTTTTCTGTTGCTGTAGACTTTAAAATTTATGGAACTAAATTAGGAGTGATTCACCTTGACCTTCCATCTGTTGCTGTAGAACAGTTGTATTATAACTACAATGATAATGCCATGTTCTAAACAAGATATCAGTACAATACTAAATGATCATTTTAGTCTGTCTCCACTTATTGCCAAAGTTTTTATTTATTTATTTTTTTAAATCACCGACTCCATTCCTTGATATTTTTTTCCTCATAAATAATCATTATTTCATGTTTTATCTTAGTGCAAAGAGGTACCTGATGCCTGCTTTACTCTTAATGGAGTACACAGATGTGAAAACACAGAGCCAGGTTACAACTGTTTACCATGCCCACCACGTTATGCAGGGACACAACCTTTTGGAAAAAGTGTTGAGGATGCTACAGCAAACAAACAGGTATGACCCATTATTCAGACAATACAGAGATAATATTGAATTGTTCTCATGATATTCTCTGTTGGTTGATTGCTCATTTTTGCCTGTTGTTACTGTATATTCCAAAATGTCTTTTAGTAACTAAACAATAAATGGAATTTAATGATGATAAGATAGATTTAACTCAGATATGGGAATCTTTGATTAACCATATGTTATAATGACACATCCTATGTTGTTTCCCCCCCCCCCCCCTGAATTTTGTAGGTTTGCAAACCACGTAACCCTTGCACTGATGGAACCCATAACTGCAACAAGAATGCAAGATGTATATACCTCGGTCATTATACTGATCCCATGTTCCGATGTGAATGCAAACCAGGATATGCTGGCAATGGCATCATCTGTGGAGAAGATACAGATTTGGATGGATGGCCAAATGAAAACCTTACATGTGTTGATAATGCTACTTATCATTGCAAGAAGGTAAGTGATTTAGTGAAGGTTTATACCAGTTTTACGTTATCATTAAACTAGTATCAAAATGCCCCACAGATTACTTTTAGTACCTGTTTAAATTGAATATTAACATTATACACTATACAATATATTACATGACGATATGACACAATATGACTCCATAACCCATTGTTAGTTTAAACATAACTATTTTTCCCAACCTAATTTTAGGTGGGAAGCCATAAATGATGTATCACACAGAAAATTTAGTAAATGGATTTTGATTTGTAGCATCCTATTTTATAGACCGGTTCAGTGACCATTAGTATAGCCTTAGTTTCCATTTACTTATGTCAGAAACAAAGACTAACTTTCCCCCCCCCCCCCCCTTTATAGGACAACTGCCCCAACCTTCCCAACTCAGGACAAGAAGATTATGATAAAGACGGAATTGGAGATGCTTGCGATAGTGATGATGATAACGATGGAATCCCGGACGATAGGGTAAGAATGCAAAATGCATATTAATTTATTGGTCAGGTTACTTTCCTTGCCTACCGCACAGTCAAACATCCCAGCTGGAAAGTAAACACTGCTTCTTCTTCCTCCTCCATAAAAATAACATGTCATTGTGAAATTTGTCTAGTAAATTGCGAAATTTCTTGGCTATGTTTTACTATGAAGTGTTTTGCTAAGACTGGACTTTGAAAGTGAAATTGACTGTTGGCTTCCTGAGCAAAGTTAGCTACCAGCAGAGTAACAGAAGTTGAAGCACACAGATGTTATGCTCCCTATCCTCAATTCGCAGATTCCAACATCTATGTGTCACTTTTCAGTTAGACCGACTAGCATTCAGAGGTCTCAGCTTGAGCTAAAAATATCACATTCTAGAATTTAACTGCCCATGGTTTCTTCATTATGGAGATTCATGCTGTTTTCAGTCAGTATAAAATAGCCTCAAGGGAAATAAGCAAATTCTAAGAATGTGATTATCTAGGGATAAAATCTATAACATTTTGATTGATAAATTAGCAAATTTACTTTTACTATTTCTACATCCTTTATGGGTAACCTATTTATACCACACATGAATGGTGCCCTCTCTAGGTATGGATTCTTTAATAGCAGATAAACAAGGCATAACTGTATCTGTACGTCATGTAATTGGTTGTACTATTGACAAGCAGGATAAAAATAGCAATTTTGGATAAGACTTGCAAAAGAGATTTAATGACAGAAAAGGTCCTGTGACCTGTGAACGCGATAACTAGCTAGACATCGGACTGCTTCAATTTATCAACATTTTTGTTATCTTTTTTTTTCCCAGGACAATTGCCCTTTCATTTACAACCCGGCTCAGTACGACTATGACCGCGATGATGTGGGAGATCGATGTGATAACTGCCCTTATAATCACAACCCAGATCAGGCTGACACAGACAATAACGGGGAAGGAGATGCCTGTGCAGTGGATATTGATGGAGATGGTTAGTGTTATTTTTTTAATTCGATAGTCTCTGATTAAATGCTACCTAAAGTTTAATGGCCTTCCAGCAGTCAAACATTGTCTACATCCAATGTACTTGTTTGTATTTATAACACTGAGAACATGTTTGTTTAGAGAGAATAAAAATTTACTAGAGTTTTTTTATAATTTATATTATGCCTAGTTATATATGGTAACAGCACATGTCAATGTTTAATGCATGTATTACAATATATCTTCTATCTCACCCCAGGTATCCTCAATGAAAGAGACAATTGCCCCTATGTATACAATGTAGATCAGAAGGACACAGATATGGATGGTGTCGGTGATCAATGTGACAACTGTCCATTGGAACACAATCCAGAACAGGTATATTTACTTAACTTGAACTTTATATTTAATGTGCCTTACAGCACAGCATTGTTCTTCAGATTTCTGATGATAGGGTTAAACTGGAATGATATACCAAGGTAGTGAAACTTCTCTGCCAGGCTTATTAAACCTTAGCGTGAAAGTTTCTAACAACAAATAAGTAACTTATTAGCAACCATTTTCTAGGAAAGAGAAAAAAAACTGGTCTCCCTCTAAGAAATTCAAAATGTTTATAAAGATCAGATCGCATTATACAGAATTTTAACACAAAAACGTTTAATGATTAAACATCTCTGCAGATAATAAAAAAAGTTAGAATAAAAATATATTAATAACCTGTATAGAAATAGCTCAAAACGGCTACACTTGCTTTAACCAGTTTGTTTGAGAGCACGCTGCCAGACAAATTTGTTAACGGTTCCAGAGTCTGTCCTGCTTTGCCAGGACTAAGAAAGGAACATGTTATTCTGGCAACCAATAGAATGATAATTTAGATTAACCAGTCTGTGCCATTCCACATGTCACGGATTAACTACTTTTGTAAAACTTATCACATTAATCTTACAGTATTGTTCTGTTTTAAGCTGAACACAAGCAGAAATTCCCTAGCATTTACACAAATTTTTGTCATGAGAAAAAAAATAAATTGGTTCTCACATAATTATCTTTAGGAAGTACTTTTTGTACCAGAATTATTAATGCCACATAATAGGAGACTTATATGAGGTTACTCCTTAGCACACTGGCCTTGATTACATTGAATATATTGCTTTGAACTTTGTATTTTCTCATAAAGTGTTAAGTGGAGCTTTGAGGATTAAAATATTTTTGAAAGATATACAAAGTTTTGATGTCCGTCCACTCCTGTTTTTTTATGTTCTCGATAATAACCTTCTGTAACAAAATGATATCTTCCAGAGTCAAGTTCAGCTTGATCGTTAAAACACTAATTACCTTTCCGATAAAAGCAGCAACTTCTGCCAGTTTGCTTACTGTTCTGAGATGTGTTTCTGTTAGAGTAGGAGTGTGAGTTCATAAGTGGAAGTAGCTGAAGTGTAGTAAACACATTGCATTAACATACACACTCTTATTAAAACGATGCAAAACAACTTCGGACCAACCTCATTTGGTCAGAACTTAACCACTCATTAAGTGGTCAAGATGTTACACGTCAGTTTCACAAAGCACTCATCGTATTGTTTTCTTAAAGCCTTGTTCTTGTGTACACATTTTCATCATGGCTTTCTTCCACTTCCAGACTGACTCAGATTCAGATCTTATTGGAGATAAATGTGACAGCAACCAGGACATTGATGAAGATGGACACCAGAATAACCTGGACAACTGCCCATACATCCCCAATGCTAACCAGGCAGACCACGACAAGGATGGCAAGGGTGATGCCTGTGATCATGATGATGACAATGATGGAATTCCTGATGATAAAGATAACTGCAGACTTGTCTACAACCCTGACCAGATCGATAGTAACGGTGAGAGTCCTTTCATAACACACAGCTTAATGATCTACATAATCAGTTTTCTGGCTTCATAAGAAAATAAAACCATTTGGGTTTCACTTTAAAGGAGATTGTGGAACAATTTGATAAAATTAGAACTTTATCATATTCATAAATAAAATATTCACAAAAAAGTCGTACTTTTCCTATTAGATACAATAATGAATCCATCCTTTCAATGTTTGAATTATTTGCATGTGTGATTGCTTTAAATTGTATGCAGATTAATAATAATTTATTTTCTTAATCAGGTGATGGACGTGGAGATGTTTGCCAGTTTGACTTTGATGATGATAAGATTCCTGACTCTGAAGATGTTTGCCCTGAAAATGTCGACATTAGCACAACAGATTTCCGTAAATTCCAGATGGTGCCTTTGGATCCTAAAGGGACTTCACAAATTGATCCCAACTGGGTGGTCAGACATCAAGGCAAAGAGCTGGTACAGACGGTCAACTGTGATCCTGGGCTTGCTGTTGGTAAGTAGTAGTAGTATTCAAATCCAAAACAAGAACTATTAAGTGCTTGATTAGCACATTCAATATTCCATGTTTCACTATGCTTTTATAATTATATTGTTTGACATACACAAACATTGAGATCTCCTTGGAGTATGCAAGGGGTTCTTCATTAAACTAGTCAAGGTTTTCACAAAAGTCTTTAAACTATATATTTTTTAACAAAGAAATAAATTCCTATGGATCACTAGCGTGTCATTGTATAACTTTTTTGTAACATCAAGGTACTGTGATTGATTTGGACTACATAATATTTTCTTTTTTGTGCTTTCTAGGTTTCGATGAATTTAGTGCCGTTGACTTCAGTGGAACATTTTTCATCAACACCGAGAGGGACGATGATTATGCTGGGTTTGTGTTTGGCTATCAGTCAAGCAGCCGCTTTTATGTGGTTATGTGGAAGCAGATAACCCAGACGTATTGGGATACAACACCTACTAAAGCTCAGGGATATTCAGGCCTCTCTATCAAGGTTGTGAATTCCACCACTGGACCAGGCGAACACCTTCGTAATGCTCTTTGGCACACTGGAAATACTGCAGGACAAGTAAGTCTCCATGAAAAAGGAAAACACATTAAAACTTCTTACTAGTTAATGGTTTATGAATAGAACTGGGGGAAGTACAAGTCAATATATATATATATATATATATATATATACACACACACAATAATAATAGCAATGCCTCTTTATATTTTGAGGTGACTTTTGGAAATGCACCGTTTTGTTACTGTACATACTGCTAGCACTTAAAGGGTTGAACGGACATGTAATACTGCAATTACTCTAGCTACTGTATCTAATACAAATATATTTATTAGGTCCGTACTTTGTGGCACGACCCTCGTCAAACAGGATGGAAAGACTTTACAGCTTACAGATGGCATTTGACCCACAGACCAAAGACTGGTTTTATTCGGTAAGACATAAAAACTTTTGTGATTACTGCTTTATATGAGCAGTAACAATGTACATTCTAGATAGCACAATATCTCACTCTCACGATAGCAGAAAACTATTCTTCAAACTGTGTGACCACTTTATTCATTGTATAACTAAATTCATTTTTAACCAAAAGAACATTTTAGAATGATGTATTGTGCGATTGATAGAAAAAAAAACAAAGTAAAATCTAGTTAGTACGTTTTTTTTTTTTTTTTTTTTAACAAAGTCTGTTTTTGTTCTATGAAGGTGTCAGTCAGAATCAGTAAGGTTTTGATTCATATGTTTGCTAGCAATTTCACAATTGGTTTTTGCCCACATAAAATGTGTGTTTAAACAAATTTGAAGTCAGGAATCTTATTGTTGAGATAGATATATATATATATATATATATATATATATATATATATTTATAAAGAATTTGATTTTAATGTCTGTATTTTTTTCAGGGTGGTGATGCACGAAGGCAAGAGAGTTATGGCCGACTCAGGTCCAATCTATGATAAAACATATGCCGGAGGAAGATTAGGCTTATTTGTCTTCTCCCAAGAGATGGTATTTTTCTCCGATCTAAAATATGAATGTAGAGGTGAGTCAAAAAGGAAAAAAAAGTACCTAGAAATATCAAAATAAACATGTATATAAATCATGAACCTGTACCATAAAAATTTATAGTCTGCCATCATGAGAACATTCCACACGAATAATGTTCCCTTTGATAATTTCAAGTTAGCCGTTACCATTTTATGTCATATAGCCCCAGACATGGTCCATAGATATGTAATGATGTAATCCCCATATAAATGATCAATGATGTTGGCACTACTTAAAAACGAAAGTGCTTTTAAATAAAATCCCTTGAAATATAGATAAAACATCCTCAATATGATGATAGATCGAATCGATGAATCTACAAGAAACAAGAATGTTTTTATTTTTCTAATAAAATCTTTTTTTTTTTTTTTTTCAGACTCCTAAATCTGGACGTTATTCATTCAATGAATGTTAAGAAAACTTCTCAGCACCTTCGGAAATGTTAGATATTTACTATCATTCAAACCATTTCTACAATCTTTTTTATTTTATTTTTTTTATGATAAAATATCTTGTTGTGGTTTTGGAAGATAACGATTGATCGACTTCTAAAACTTGCAATGCACATTAGAACAATGAACTAAATTGGACTTTTTTTCTTAATGAGTATTTTTGGGGTCGAATAGCTGTGCTGGCCAGATGCAGTACAGCCCAAAAGTCTTTCTCCACCTAGTGCCTGGCAGAGCTTTTATGTAAGAACTGCAGAAAGAAAGAAAAACATATATATATATAATAGATGAATGGGTATACAAAAGCAATACCTTTTTTTATAAAATAATTTTTTATAAAGACTTCTTTGGAACTTTTTCATAGGCTTATGTTCCATGTGAACATTAAATAATCCAACAATTCTTGTTCTCAAAGAATAGTCATGATGTTTATTTTTACTTTTATTTTTTTATGTTTTTGGAATGGCTGCTCTTTTGCTAAAGAGAAAAGATGCAATATTTTAGAAACAAAACTTGCTTTCACAGAAAAACCTTTTGCTGTTGGAAAAAAACCAACATGGAATCATCAGTGTAGGATATGTCGTCTGCATATGTAGCTAGAACGGTCTCGGAGCTGATGTATGTGAGAGTTGAACCCAGTTGTGTATAAATGTTCTACATATCACTGCCTAAATTAAAGTGTTTGGATGTAGCATATGTGTGTGTAAGTGTTCGTTTGCATGTGCGTACGTACGAGAGACTGTTTCGAATAAACTGTATATTTAATTGAGTTAGTAGTGATGCACTTGTTCCTGCTTTTGGCAAAAAAAATGTTTGCTCAACAGAACGGACCAGTAGGTTCAACACAGTTATTGGTACTTGTATGGACATTGAAATGGTTACAAAGGGACATAAATAGAGATGGCAGACAATATAGCAGAAAACTATGTTACAGGAAAACATCCAGAACATAATGTACATGCATTTATTTCTGACTGTACAAAACACAGAGTAAATCTTGATCATTCGTCTGTGTGGTTAGTAAAGTTGTATTTACAAGGGTCCATAATTCAGGCTCCGCTATAGATCTGTGTTTTCGGAAGGCGAGACAGCTATGTTGATCTTTGAAAAGAACCGGAGGGAGACCAAGGCAAGAGGGGTGGAGAGCCAAGAAATGGCAGTCTGCCTTTGCTAAACATTTAAATGTAAACCATATGTGCCTCTATAGTCATATAACGACCTAATTACATTTCAGCAGGTAAACAGTTCCTTTCTGCAAAGAGATTTACAAAAGAAAAAAGAAAAAGTTTAAACTTCACATACAAATATTACCTCATTGTGCGACTGAGCAATAGAAATGTCTATGTTTCAAGAGGAAAGAAAAAAATTGGATAAATATTTAACATGCATTTAAAAAATCTACTGTAGTGTTATTCAGTTTTGTAAATAGTTCTAATGACTGTTTATCCCCAGGAAAGTATTTTAAACGTGTTTTTTTTTTCTTTTTAAATAAAGGATATTGTAATATTGTTTTCTATATTTTAGTATTTTTGTTGCTTTTTTTGTATAAATGATTTTGTTTGTATTACAGTTTAGTGTATTGGATATTTTTGTAGATATGCTATTTAAATAATTTATCAAGGAAAGCTTTGTGCAGAGACTTTGCTCCTGTTTGTATAAACTGTTTTGCACTTGAAAGAGCTTTGCAATACCTGCCCCAGATTTTTTTTTATAACTGTGTATGACTTTTTGTTAAAGAAAGAGAAAAAACAATGTCTTTTATACACATTTTATGTGTTAGTGTTACCGGTCTTTTTTTAGTAATAATAAAAAAAACTTGTAAATTGTACAGCGAAAAGTTGTTTCATGTAAAATATGAAATAAACCATACAATGTTATTGTATCTTTTTTGTTTGTTTATCTGTTTGTTTCTTTTGGTAATAATGCTCACACAATTTAATGTGAGATGCTGCTTCTATTTAAAGGGGGGGGGGGGGGAGGGGAGGTTATTCACTGAATGGAAACTTGTAGTAATGGCAATATGTAAGCTGCAAATTAAGTAATAACAATCAAATTAGAAAATGTGCAACTGTTTTGGCCCCAACTTTTAATTAGCTTAACTCTATTAACTGTATATTGATTTAACCTCTAATGGTGTCATATGCCGTTCTGCAATGTCTAATTGATGCTAGAACACAAAGTGATTGATCTGCAGTGTATTTATTGTTTTCGACCTTTCGTTAACCCATTTAGGTCTGTAGATACAGTTCAATACACAAAATCTACTTCATTTTTAGAATGATGCAAAAAAAAAAAAAAACACACAAAAAAAACAACACTAGCCTTATGTCAGTTTTTATTATTTATCAACATCTGGAGATGTTGGAGGGGGTAGGAAGAAAATTGGAGTCATGCAATTCATGTAGTAAACCTGAAACAGTAGCGCAAATCTTATGAAACTATTATGCAATCTGATGAAAACACTAAAGTGTTTATTCTTTAACCCGTTAAGGACCAAACTTCTGGAATAAAAGGGAATCATGCCATGTCACACATGGCATGTGTCCTTAACGGGTTAAACAATGGGTTTACATCGATGTAGAAATTTAAGGCCAACAAAGTCGTGTTTTAAAAAATAAAAACAAATTAATTCGAAATGGGGATTTTATTTTATAACAGGGAAGGTTTGCTGTATATCTTGAAATTTGGTTGCTAGCTATCCTGAATTCATCATTTAATGAATCCTCCTTGTGGTCACCGACTGCAAGAATAATTACAATAATCAATGTACAAGGCTCTTTCATTGTAATGGATTTAGTTTCCGCAAATGAAGAAATAAGGTCATGGTCATGATGTTAGAATAAACTTGAAATCCACGCTGTTGCTGGAGAACTTGAAGACGGATTTTTGCGCTACTTATTAGTCTTGGTCAGGCTTCCTCAAACTTCGGCCCTCCAGATGTTGCTGAACTACAACTCCCATGATTCTATGACTTAAATAGATAGGCTGAAAATCATGGTAGTTGTAGTTCAGCAACATCTGGAGGGACGGAGTTTGGGGAAGCCTGGTCTAGGTCCTATCATGTTACTATGACAACAGTGTAATATATAGACATAATGATCCAAAAACGACCCCATTGGAGAGCTTGCAATTTAACATTTAAATGGTATTTTAAGGTTTATTATGCCCGTGAGCTCGCAATCTGGAGTTAATAGAGGGAGATAATGGGAGAATTTGAGACGAAAGGTACTTTGGGAATTTACAGACTGGAGCATTAGTGGAAATATATGGAAATTACAGAAAAAAGAATCAGAAATAAGGCAAGTACTGCCCCCGGAACCAGTTTGCCATCTGAGCTCAGCAGGGCCCCTCACTATCTGAAACCCTGCCACGTTTAAGGAAAACTGCATTAAACAGCCAAACTTGGGAAAAAGTAGAAGTAGAGTTAATATGGACTCAGTTTGGGTCAGTTCTACGGGCAGGTCAAGTCCAACCAAAGACCATTCAAAAAGAAATTACTTTTAAATATCTAATTCAATAACAAAAATTAGAACCATAAGGAAAAAGACTCTCAAGAGAGTTGTTTCAGCTACCGCAGAAGTTCATACAGGGCAAAACTGTCAGTGTTTGCTTCTTATTGGATGGATTATAGATTCATGTTATATAATAGTTTATAGAATACCACACGTGTCTCCACATTTATCAGGGGAATAAAAAGGATCTTAGCAGGAGGTATTGTTGATGAATCAGGAGCAAGCGAAAGAAAGATTCATGGAATGTAGAGGAATATCGCTATATACAGGGCCGGATTAAGAGCACAGTGGGCCTGGTGCTGACAATTAAGATGGGCCTAATTACGGAATCTTATCAACCAAAAACACTAAAACAGTCATACCTCCCAAGCGTCATGTATCTGATGGAGATGGTGCTGGAGGGAAACTCGTAGGATGCCGCTATAAGAAAACACATACTCTATGCTTATTTCTCTCTAATTTATGCTTTCATCTTTCAAGTAAATCCATAACCCCTAACAGCAGTGTCCAGTGAAGCAGGAAGTCAATGGGCGGGGTAAAAGGGGGCATGTTTGTCCAAAGAATTTAAAGGATAGCCTGGCATGAATGCATGTCAGGCTGCCTGCCAATCCTGCAGGCTGTCCAACTAAGGACATACCATGCAGGCAGCACCTTGAGCTTGGCATAAATGCGTCTAATGATGCGCTCACTCCATGCTTTCTAAGGACTGTCCCCTAGCACTCGCTGGTCCACTTGTCTCCTTACCTTCTTACTAGCAGGCAGAAGTTCCTGGTATATAGTCTGAGACAGAGAAAAGTGTATGTAGTGAGTATAGAAGAAAGGGGACATGCCACAGTGTTAGAGAGACCAACGTCTGCATTACCTAAACTAATTTTAATGTCAGCCAGTCCACACAAGTTTTGTTCCCATACATCCCTCTTAAGCTTCCAAACTTAAAGGGACACTATAGTCACCAGAACAACTACAGCTTATTGTATTTGTTCTGGTAAGTAGAATCATTCCATGCAGGCTTTTTGCAGTAAACACTGTCTTTTCAGAGAAACTAACTCCACTGGCCGCTGCTTAGATGGCTGCTAGAGGTGCTTCCTGGGGCAGTACTGCCTAGTGTGCAGCACTGCCATTCAGTGTCTCCACCCTCTGCATGCAGACACTGAACTTTACTCATAGAGATGCATTGATTCAGTTTATCTTTATGAGGAGATGCTGATTGGCCAGGGCTATGTTGGACTTGTGTCTAGTTGACAGTCTCAGCCAATCCTACGGGGAAGTATTGCAATTTGCTCAGACCACCATTTCTGAGCCAGCAGCTGCAGAATTGAATACAAGTAATATTTTACTATATTTAGGGAGGCAAGAAGGGGCCAGGGTGGTGGTTTTAACATGATAGGGTCAGAAATACATGATTGTGTTCCTGACCCTATAGTGCTCCTTTAAGTAAGAGTATGTGAAGAGTAGTTAAGGTTGCCAACTTTCTTGGAAAAAAAAAATACCAGCCTTAATCAGTTATGTGTGACATCACATGATGTAAATCACAAGGAGTGACATCAGAGAAAATTCTGTAATATCACCAACAAACTACTCACAGTTTGATTCTGCTGTATAGATGGATTGCTCCTAGTGTCTCCCTGTCTCCCAGTGTCTCAGTCTCGCAAGTCACACAGTGTCTCAGTGTCCCTATGTATCACAGTGTCAGTGTCCCCATGTCGCCCAGTCCCCTAGTCTCCCAGTGTCTGTGTCCCCATTTCTCCCAGTGTCCCAATGTCTCAGTGTGTCCCCATGTCACTAGGCTATTGGGGACACTGAGAGACATGGAGACACTGACAGACCCGGGGACACAGAGACCTGGGGACACAGACATGGGGACACTGGGAGACATGGGGACACTGGGAGACATGGGGACACTGGGAGACATGGGGACACTGGGAGACATGGGGACACTGAGACATTTAGGGAAACTGGGAGAAATGGGGACACTGAGACACTAGGGACACAGACACTGGGAGGCATGGGGACACTTAAACATTTGGGGACACTAAGACACAAGGGACACAGAGACATGGGAACGCAGACACTGGGAGACTAGGGGACACTGGGAGACTAGGGGACACTGGGAGACTAGGGGACACTGGGAGACAGACACTTGGGGACAGTTGTGGACATAGACATGTGGACACTGGGGCATATAGGGACACTGGGAGACATGGGGACACCAGGCACACTGAGACACTAGGGACACAGACACTGGGAGACATGGAGACACTGAAACATTTGGGGACACTAAGACACTAGGGACACAGACACTGGGAGACTAGGGGACACTGGGAGACTAGGGGACACTGGGAGACTAGGGGACACTGGCTGGGAGACAGACACTTGGGGAGACATGGGGAGACATGGGGACACATGGGGACACTAGGCACACTGAGAGACATGGGACACAGACACTGGGAGACTTGGGGACACTGAGACACTAGGGACACTGGCTGGGGGACATGGGAACATAGTGTCTCCGTGTCCCAATGTCTCAGTGTCTCCCAATGTCTCTGTCTCACAGCGTCCCCATGTGTTTCAGCATCCCCATGTGTCTCAGTGTCCCCAAGTGTCACAGTGTCCCCAGATCTCCCAGTGACTGTGTCCTAGTGTCTGTGTCCTCATGTGTCCTAGTGTCTCAGTGTCCCCTAGTGTCTGTGTCCCCTAGTGTCTGTGTCCCCTAGTGTCTCAGTGTCCCCATATGTCCCCAAGTGTCTCAGTGTCCCCATGTTTTCCAGTGTCCCCAAGTGTCTCAGTGTTCCCAGGTCTCCCAGTGTCTGTGTCCTAGTGTCTCAGTGTCCCCTAGTGTCTCAGTGTCCCCATGTGTCCCCTAGTGCCTCAGTGTCCCCATGTGTCCCTGCTGCCTTTCCCCCCATCCCTCACTTACCTGAGCTGTAGATCTGCTGTCTGGACTCTCTGTGCTGTGTAGCTGCTCCCCCATGGATCAGTGAGTAGTAGAGAGAGGCAGGGATATTCTGTAACTTCCTATCCCTGCCTCTCTCCACACGCAGTGACCCCTACTAGCTGGTGCTGGTATTGCAGAGTAATTTCCATTTATTCTGAGAAAATTACCTGCGTATTGCTGGTATTACTGCAATACCAGCACGGCCAGGCAGCCTCAAATACCGGCTGTGCCAGTAAAATACCAGTCAGGTGGCAAACCTAAGAGTAGTGTGTAAAAAAAAAAAAAAAAAAAAAAAATTCCAAATTTTTTTTTCAATTTTTTTTTTTTTTAAATGGGCCTATTCCATGGGCCTGGGCCTGGAGCTGCAGCTCCATCAGCCCCTATGTTAATCCGGCCCTGGCTATATAAATGATCAAAATTTCAAGGAAAAAAAAAACCAAAGGGTCTTATTTTTTTATCACAATTGTGTGTAGATAAATAATAATGTATGCTTTGTGCTGTCTTTTCTTGGATTTCATATATCTGGTTTAAGGTATGTATAACGTAATATAAAACTGCTTTCATGTTAAACATTCCAAAATAAAAAATGACTAAACATATGCACTGTGCCCCCTTTGTACTCAATTGAATCAACCTACCGTATATACTCGAGTATAAGCCGAGTTTTTCAGCACATTTTTGGTGCTGAAAAACCCCAACTCGGCTTATACTCGAGTCAATAGTCTGTATTATGGCAATTTGCATTGCCATAATACAGACTGGGGCTGTCAGAGCTGTACTTACCTTTCCTGCAGCTCCTGTCAGCTCCCTTCTCCTCTGCGCCGTCCGTTCAGCACCTCGGTCAGCTCCCAGTGTAAATCTCGCGAGAGCCGCGGCTCTCGCGAGATTTACACTGGGAGCTCACAGAAGAGCTGCACGGACGGCGCAGAGGAGGAGAAGAGAGCTGACAGGAGCTGCAGGAAAGGTAAGTACAGCTCTGACAGCCCCCTTCTCCCCCCACTGAACTGCCAATGCTGGACCACCAGGGAAGGAGCCCCCCTCCCTGCCATGAATCAAGCAGGGAGGGGGGACGAAAAAAAAATAAATGAATAATAAATAATAAAAATAATAATAATAAAATAAAAAAGTTAATTAAATTAAATAATAAGAAATAATGAATAAAAAAAAAATATATATATTGCCCACCCCCCACCAAGGCTCTTCAACACACACACACACACACACACACACACTGCACTCATACACACACTGCACTCATACACACACTGCACTCATACACACACTGCACTCATACACACACTGCACTCATACACACACTGCACTCATACACACTGCACTCATACACACTGCATTCATACACACACTGCATTCATACACACACTGCATTCATACACACACTGCATTCATACACACACTGCATTCATACACACACTGCATTCATACACACTCTGCACTCATACACACACTGCATTCATACTGCACTACTACACATGCTGCACTCATACACACACTGCATTCATACACACACTGCATTACTACACACACTGCACTACTACACACACACTGCACTCATACGCACACGCTGCACTCATACACACACTGCATTCATTATACACACACTGTAAATAAATATTCAATTCATATATTTTTTTAGGATCTAATTTTATTTAGAAATTTACCAGTAGCTGCTGCATTTCCCACCCTAGTCTTATATTCGAGTCAATAAGATTTCCCAGTTTTTTGGGGTAAAATTAGGGGCCTCGGCTTATATTCGGGTCGGCTTATACTCGAGTATATACGGTATATTGCTTTTTCTTGACTGTCATGCATCTTTTTACATATGCCTTATACTCATACACCAAAATGTGCATTATAAATGTCAACAAGTATAAAAATCATCCTTCCAATGTCGCTCACACATAGGGCTATAGATGTGCATTTTTTACGTTCATGTCTAACATTACCCACTGCAGCTGCCTTCTAATTATTGAAATGCATATTTACTCGTTAAGCATCAAAATGGTTTCAGAGCTGTACAATTTAAGCTGGTTACATTGTTCAATATAGATTGAGATGTTTTGATACAAAGGGGTTTATCCACTAAAAACTTAATAGCAGCGAACTGAAAGACAAATTGCAAAATGGTGGCAACAATGGCTGATATGATAGCGGATTTGGGGATATAATTAATTAGTGTATGCATACTTTTACAGGGTCATCATCAGGAATTCCAAATGTATTTTACATTTTTGGCCCAGCATCCAGCTCAAAACAAAGCTGAGCTGGAGATTACTTTTTATTAATTAAATTATTTTTAATTTAGCTATTGAGGCCTAAAATTTGAAATTCACTTTGAATGCCTAACAACGGACACGTAAATGAATAAGTCTTTGGAAGGCTTCTATTGGTTGTATGCATGCAATTTACAGTAGGGTAAAGGAAGGTCATTGGGATTGTGGTGGGAGTGACTGAAGATGACATAAAATAAAGGATATAAAAAAGTTCTGTGTTTGGCTAAAATGTTAGTGAGATAATCAGACAGTAATTAGAGATAATTGCAGGCAAATCCCTTTCTATAAAATAAACTGGCTGTGGGTCTGGTTAGTATTTGGCAGGAAGGCACACAGAATTCATGAATCTGTTACTGGGAGATGAATTTGTATAAAGTATAAAAATATATTTAAACACATTAGAATTTTCTCACTCCAAACCATCTAAGCTTGTCTTAATCAGTATAATGTTATGCCATAGTTTGCTAATCTTTTCTAAATTAACGTTTAAAACAGGCATATATGTATAAAACTAATACTTTTTTTTATTATAGAAGTCTAATACTTTCCTAAATCCAATGTAACAATATAATACCATACAACCATTTTTGTAGCAGATATTGTGGAAGTCCCTACCCTGGCACCCTCACAGGGTAAGTCCTCAAACCATTTGAGAATGGTGTATATGTACACTCATGGGAAAAAAGAAAGTAAACCCTCTCTGAATGTAATGATTTTACATATCAGGACATAATAATCTGTTCCTTAGCAGGTTTTGAAATGAGCTAAATACAACCTTAGATGAACAACAACACATGACATATGGCACGAGTCATGATTTGTTTAACAAAAATAAAACAAAAATTAAAAACTGCCTCTATAGAAATTAGGAAACTAATACCCTTGATTATTTTTTATTATTAATTATTATTATTATATTTATATAGAGCCAACAAATTCTGCAGTGCTTTACAGTGGGTGGACTAATGAACATGTAATTGTAACCAGACAGAGGGGTTGAGGTCCCTGCTCAATGAGCTTACATGCTAGAGAGAGTGGGATAAAGGGACACAAAAGGTAAGGGAAGTAGATTAATTGATCATGAGCAAGTGTAACAACCTTTATAAAAATCGAGTTTTTTTCAGTTTGATAGTCTAGAGCAACACAATGACAAGGAGGAAAGAAATAATTGTCAATCCTATATAAGCAATTGTTGCTGCCCATCAAACTGGGAAGGGTTAAAAGGCCAATTCCAAACAAAAACTAAACTTTGCCTAAAATTGGGTCATGCAACAGGACAAGGATCCCAAACACAAAAGGAAATCTACAACAGAATGGCTGAAGAAGAAAAAAAGGCAAGGTGTTGCAATGGTCCAGTCAAAGTTGAGACCTCAACCTGATTGAAATGCTGTGACAGGACCTTAAGAGAGATGTGCATAAACAAATGTGATGCTAACCTCAATGAACTGAAGCAACATTGTAAAGAAAAGTAGTTTGTTTCTGTTTATGCAGCCCTAACTACACCTCCCCTGGCTGTGACTAACACAGACTGCATGAAAACAAAATGGTTTAACCCCTTAAGGACAGCGGGCGTGCTATGCTGTCCTTGAGGACCCGGCTCTAAACGCCGGGGGGGCATAGCACGTCCCCGCCGTCCTATGTACTTACCGGTTGCCGGCGATCGCGGTGTGGGGACTCACCTGGCAGCCCAAGGAGTCCCCCTCCATCCGTTTCAGCCCCCCTGGGCCATGTGATCCGAGGTCCTTGCGAGGACCTCACAATCGCATGGACAGCATAGCCGTCCATTGCAATGCCAGCAGCGGGAGTGCCTGTAATGACAGGTACTCCCCCTGCTGCCTGAAAATAAATTAAAACCATTTAAAACAGTGTAAAATTAAATAATATATACTTATATATATATATATATATTTATTATATATATGATCTAAGTATATATACACATATACATACATACACATAAATACACACACTGTCGAAGTGTATTTTAATATTAATAATTATATATATATATTAATATCAAAATACACGTAGAATGATATTGAATATATATATATAAATATATATAAATATATGTATATATATATATATATAATAAATAAATATGTAAATACATTAAAAAATAAAATAAAAAAATAAAAAATATATGTGTGTAAATTAGTTCTAACTGTATTTTAAAATTAATATATATATATATTGATATCAAAATACATGACGAATGAAATAATATATATATATATATATATATCTATATACATACGTATATACGTTTATATCGCACACACACACACACATATATATATATATATATATATATATATATATATATATATATTCATTAAAAATTCGATCAACGTTTCAGTCCCCACTGGGACTTTCATCAGGATCAGGCATGAATAACACAGTAAAACAATTCATTTATATAGGAGAGGAAATTAGAGTTTAAAGACTTACCCCTGGTGATGGGAGTGGTGGGAGTGGTGTCTCCAGCGTCTCCCAATCACAGATGAAGTGCATTAAACAACTGGCTGAAGATATACGTATTATGCAGGAGACCTAAGGCGACAATTACAAGATCAGGATGTCTACCAAACCCTTCCAGGGGACCCTACCAATCAAATTATGACAGAGATAGAGAACACCTTACTAATGGGACTTGAAGCAGGTTACATAGACCTACAGCTATATAATTTTCTATTGAAAAGAAACCCCAGGACCCCGATCATATACAGTATACCAAAAATACACAAAGATTCCATCAGGCCACCAGGAAGGCCCATAGTATCTGCGATTGGAGGGATATTAGAACCAATTGCCAAATGGCTTGATCATCTTTTTAAAGCGCCTAAATACAAACCTGCATCAAGGATACACCGACACTCATCGCTAAAATGAACCTACTAGATCTTGGTAGAGACCCTATAGTCCTGATAACGATGGATGTGAGGAATCTCTATACAGTAATTCCACATGAGGAAGGAATTGACGCCATGAGACAAACTCTTTACAGTGGACCACCAGTTGAATATGTGCTGGAGTTGTTTTCATTAACGTTGAAGAATAACTACTTCTGATTTGACGATTTGTTGATTTTTTGAAAAAAGGCACTGAATTGGAAGCGATGGAAATGGTTCAGCAGTTGAATGATCTTGATACGCCGATCAGATTTACATCTAATATTAGAATTTCTTCAATACAATATTTAGATTTGGAAATATCGATCCAAGAACACAAAATTACACACTGCTTATATAAAAAAAGACACAGACCGCAATACATTGTTACACAATAACAGTGCACACCCAAGAATGTTGAAGAAATCATTGCCCAAAGCACAATTCCTTAGGGTAGCACGTAACAACTCGGACAGACTTAAGATGGAAGAACAAATCGAAGAGATGATGGAAAAATTCCTTGAAAGGGGCTACATATGCCAGGATCTGTTGAAAGTGCAACAAGAAGCAAAAAATGCCTGCGCCAACATGGTGGCCAGAAAAGCACCATTAATAGTATTTACGATGGTCTATAATGACACCTCTCCAAAAATTGCAAAGATAATCAAACAAAATTGGAAAATGTTGGCAAGTGACCAGGGACGTATAAGCCGCGAGGCAAACAAGGCATTTGCCTTGGGCGTCATTTTCCAGGGGGCGGCAAAAAAAGCCGCCCCCAAATGCCCAGGGCAAATTTCTTGTTAGCCTCACGGCTGACTAAAAATCCGGGCGGGCAGGCGGGCGGCGCTGGCAAGGGAGCACTTTCCCCTGAGCTCTCTGCTCAGCTCCCTCGCGCGCCGCAGAGTGATGCCGGGAGCATGACGTCATATTCCGGCTCCCGGCATCACTCTGCGGCGCACGAGGAAGCTGAGCAGAGAGCTTACTAATCAGTGCTCCCTCAACAGCGCTGCCTGCCCAGCAGCCACTGGACCCCAGGGAAAGGTGGAAAGCATTCCCAAAGGTAAGGAGCCTGGGGGGGTTGAATTAAAAAAAAAAAAAAAGTGAGTGTGTTAATGTGTGTGTCTGTTAGTGTGTGTGTGTGTGTGTGTTACTATGTGTGTGTCTGCTAGTGACTGTATATGTCAGGAAGTGTGTCTGTTAGTGAGTGTGTTACTATGTGTGTGTCTGCTAGTTACTGTGTCTGTTAGTGAGTGTGTATGTCTGTTAGCTAGTGTATGCGTGTCTGTCAGTAAATGTGTGTGTGTATTTAGAAGGTGGGGCAGGGGGAAAGGGTGGGGTGGCGCGGGGGGGGGGGAGCGTCTGAGTTTTGTCATGCCTAGGGCAGCACAAAACCAGGATACACCATTGCAAGTGATGACACCTCGCCTAAGGTGTTTAAAGAAAAGCCATTAATTTGTTTTAAAAGGAATAAAACATTGAAAGATATTCTGGTCCATACTGATCCGGTTGATAGCTACATAAAAAATCCAGCAATTCAATATCGTGGCAGTGTCCGTTGCTTAGGATGTGTTATGTGTAGCCACATGACTCCATCACGAACCTTTCAACATCCCCATAAAAGCAAAATGTACAGAATTCAACACACTATTACGTGCAAAACCCCATTTGTAGTATACAAACTCACATGCCCATGTGGACTATCATATATCAGTAAAACCGAAACCCCCCTATGTGAGAGGATACATGGTCATAGATCAGCTATACAGGTGGCGTATCGTGATGGACATTCAGAATAACCTGTGGCACAGCACATTTTAAATGTGAAACATCCACTCTCTACTCTCAAATTTATTGCCATTGCTCATATCCCTCACCCCAGGTGAGGTGGAGTTCAAGGCAAATTCCTTCTTAACAGAGAGACTTTTTGGATTTTCCAGTTGAATACAATCAAAGAGGGTGTACTTTCTTATTTCCCATGACTGTATGTGTGGTGTTGTGTGTGAGGTGGTAAGGTGGTTTCAATGTCTGTGAGGGCTGCCTATGGTTGTGCATGGAGTTGTCTGGCAGTGATTGTGTGTGGACTTGACAGTGAAAGTGTGATTGACTTTCAAGTTGTCTGAGTGATTGATGGCGGAGTTCACAGAGTATGATTCAGGGTGACATTGGCTGAGTGTGATTGGGTGAGCGTGATTATCATTGTGTGGGGGTTGCTTGAGTGTGATTGTGTGAGGAGTTTTCCGATTGTGATTGTATGTTGCGTTGGCTGAGAGTGATTATGGGGAGTTAGCTGAGTAGGCTGTGTTTGGGGTTGTCCGAGTGTCTTTTGGTGGTTAGCGGAGTGTAATTGTGTGTGGAGTCGTGTAATAATGGCAGCATATTAAATTGTGATTTTGCAAATGGGGGTTCCTGACCTGCCTGCCCCCTCCTCCCCTTACTTGACAGGCGGAACTCCAGAGCCCAATTATAATAGGGACTCTTGTGATCCTGGTAGTTCCACCAGAGTGTAAGAGAAAGAGCTGCTATACTAAACTCTGCTAATTCTTACATCTTTATTCACAAGTCTGTAAACCATCCTTGATATTCAGACTGCAAAATCCAGACATTCTTATGAAATTGTACCAATATCAGGATTGTCCAAATTATCTCTAAATTAGAAAGAATATAGCCTGGTATTCAGCCTGTCTGGGTTCAACTAAATGGCTGGACTGTGGAAACAAATAAGGGGCATAGGTACATGGGAGAAACAATAGGAGGATAGACACAAGGGGGTTATGAGGTGAAGGACACAAGGAGGGAGATGTCGATAATGGAAAACAAGTGAGGGGAAGAAGATTATGGGGAATGCAACACAAGTGGGTGGAGGGGGATAGGGGAAGTAGAGAATGATGTGAGAAAGTTATAGCAAGGTGGAAGCTGGATATGAAATAGGGCAGATGGAATTTTCGTTTTGTGTTGTAGGGAATTTGGCAAGTGCATTGTATGGTGTCCACAGATTATTGGGTTTTTGTGGTTAAGCACAATGTCTTGGACTTAATTTTAATAATATATTATTTTAACAATTTGCCCACTGTCTGCTGGTAATGCAAATGGTCAAATATTACAGATTATAGTAGGTCTGCTTTCAAAATCAGGTGATTTCAGTTGAGAATTTATTCTACCGCGTTTGTTCAGAATATATGTTGTGTTTGATAAAAATGAGAATACTTTGTTTCACAGAGAGATTACATATGGTAATTACAGATTTCAAAGCAGACACAAGGATGGTACAAAATAAGATGTTTTTTTTTGTTTTTAAATAACCAAACTTCTACTAGTTTGGCCTATAGTAAATATTAGAATTGCAAATTCTGTTAAAATGCAATTATTTGAAACAAAATTTGCAAGTCTAGTAAATAATCCTGTTTGTGATACTTGAATAAACTTGCCCTTTCTACAAACCTTAAATGTATCTAATTTACCATTAACTGAGAAAGGAGATCTTCTGTTATTTTGAAGAGGAGCTCTCTTTGACTTGATTCCGGAGCTTGATTTGGAGGGATACTTGCCAAAACTGTGTTGGCAGGAACTTTTCCTTGTGTTGAGCAACTTTGGATGTTTTCAAAGCCAGGATTCAGGTTCTATGTAATCTGGAGATCAGTTTATCCCCAGGAGTTGAGAGTTAAGTTATTCAGTAACTTCAGTGCATTTTGCATTGCATTTGGCCAGGTCCAAGCTGAAGACACATTCTGGTTAAATTTAGCATCCATGGTTGCCCAGAATTGTTTATTGTAGAAATATCTAACTTTCAGTTGATCTTGGGTTGGTATCATTTAAAAAAAAAAAAAAAAAAGTTACATTTATATGGTGGGTATTAAAATGAATATACAGTGGTGCTCAAAAGTTTGCATACCCTTGGAGAATTGGTGATATATGTACCTTTTTTAAAGAAAATATGAGTGAGCAGGCAAAACACATTTCTTTTATTTCTTATGGGATTCATGCAAAATGAAAAAAACGAATTTAAATGTCAATTTTGGCCAGTGTTTGTGATTAAGTATCTACTAAAAAAAAAGACTGGAAATACCCCATTTGCAATACTTCGGGTTGTCTACTTGCAAATGGTATGCCATCATGGGGGTAGTTAGTTTATCATGAAGAAAGCCCTGGATGAGGGCTAAAACAATGTTTCTATGGAATAACTCAGACTAAAGAAAACCTTATTTAAGCGTTATAAGACCTTGAGTGCAAGCCTTTTTTCATTATTTTATTTTTGTTGTCTATGGCTTAGAGTGCACTCGGCATTTAAGTAGTTGGGTTGGTCTGAGTGCGAGGACTTGGGTACTGTTTTATAATTATATATATACATAGTCCCCTGTTGGGCACTCCAGGGACAACCACATCTGGCTGTCTGTGCAAAGTTGCTGGATATTGGCAGGACCTGAAACACCCTGTCGTATATGCCGATCCAGAGCATCCCAAACATGCTTAATGGGTGACATGTCCGGTGAGTTGTTACACGTGGTCAGCGGTTGTGAGGCCGGTTGGATGTACTGCCAAATTCTCGGAAACACCTTTGGATACTGCTTATGGTAGAGAAATGAACATCCAATTCACGGGCAACAGCTCTGGTGGACATTCCTGCAGTGTGGAGGTGGATGGATTATCTCGACAAAGGTGCTCACTAACACAGATTTAGAATGATTTGTGAACAATATTTGAGAGAAATAGTGTTGCATTTATAATTTTGTTCAGTGTATATATTAATATTAATATACACTTAGAATTAAGTTAATTTGATATATATATATATATATATATATATATATATAAGGTTTGGCCTGTAATTGTGGGAGGCACTTAAGTTCCCTATTTAAACCGAGTGAGCCCCTGCTTACCTGTCTTTGACGTTCTTGGAAGTGCTTCAGTGTACTTCCGGTTCACAGATCCGTGACGTCAGTTTCCCGCCCGCCGGCAGCCCGGTTCAAACGCTCTGCGGCTGTATTCGTGAGTATTACGGCTTTGCTTTACACGGACGGCAACAAAACGTAAGTTTAGCCCTGACTCTCACGGGCTCGGGTTTTCTCCGCTCCGTGCAAACTCTCGGTCGGTGTAACACGTTCAGTTACACTTTCACCTCGTAGTCTCGTTTCGCATGTTTCAGCCGGACTGGGTTGCCGTACGTGTCATTCAAATTGGTGCAGTACGTTCATACTGTTACATTTTCGTGGGTGGTGAGCACATTTTAGCAATAGATTAAATAGTTGCGTTTGTTAGTTTGGTTAAGATGGTTTCTCTGTTGTCCGGTCTAGTATTTCTAAACTTCTGTCTTAAAGTTATTTTAAATGTTCCCCTTAAAGGTATATAAAAAAAAAAAAAAAAATAATAGGGGGAATATTATTTACATTTGATTAAATGGCTGTTCATGTCCTATTTTCTGTTGTAGTCCTTACTAGTTCTGACACTTCTCGCAAGTGGCCCTTCGCGGGTATATGTGTTCGCAGCGTTGTTAAAGAGGTAGGCCTCTATTTCACCCAGTTCATTTGTGTGTGTCTTTAAAGTAAATAGTACGTTTCATAAATAGGTCACGTTTCTTTCCCTTTAGTTCCGTGGGTTCCCTTCAGGACAAGTAGTCCTATATTAGGTCAAGTAAAGTTTATTCCTTCCTCGGCAGGTATGTTAATTGTGTGTCCTGGGGGGGCTTTTAGGTCTAGTTGTAGTTCTCCCGCCAATTTAGGTATGTTCCCATAGGCCTCTTTGCCTATAAGTTTAGTGGTCCCGCAAGGCATATAGTCAGCCCTTACGTTCGGAGGTTCAGGCCAATCGTCCCAACGCTTAGCTATAGCCTTGCTTCAATTTATAGTTAGGGCCTCACCCGTCACGGCCAAACGTTTTGTACATTCTTTTACGTGTCACCGAGAGGCCAACACCCCGCCACCCACCTCAGTGGCACCAAGGCCCCACGAGCCAAATCATAGGTAGTGCCTCTCATAGCCACTTGGCAAGTAGTTAGGGCCTCATCTGCCACCTACTTAAGCTAGTTAATACAATTTCGCCTATGGGCACTAATCTAGTAAGCGGGGTCCCTCCGGTTATTCACATTTCGGTACTAACTCATCCTCTCTGCCCCCCTTAGAATGTCCAACGCTTCTGTACTAGAAGACAATCTGTCGGTTACCAGCACCCCTCTCAGGTCAGGCACGCAGAGAAGGCAACCCATCCCTCCAAGTCCAGCTTCCAGCTATCGCTCCTGGACTATCCCTAAAATCACCGCAGAACTCAAAAAGAGGAATATCCCTTATCCGGCTACAGCCAGGAAAAATGAACTTTTTCGTTTGTTGAACTCTACTGAGGATAACAAAAGGCCTGGCCCTAGTTCAGAGGTTAACGTACTTAATAGCCTGGCTGAATTACACGCCATGATGGCCTCCCTAGTGTCCTCAGTAGCTACTATAAATAATAGATTGGATAACCTGGAAGCTAATAATGTTCCTACAGTCCCCGAGGTTCCCGGGCCGGTTGCTCAGCCCGCGCCCGCCATAAGAGGTAACGATAACCCTCTACCGGCTAAAAAAGTTACTAACGTTATCAATCCTATTCACCTCATACCGCAGACTCTGAGACGTGACATCATAGAAGGCAAGGACGTTAACTTGGCCTCACTACTGATAGCGGCTCAAGACGTGGTAGAGAACAGGGCGTACACGTTTGAGGATCTATCAGTAGTGATGAGGGCCAGAGATCCTAGGCTGAATAGGAAACTTAACATTCCCGAGTTTGTCTTGGCATTTGGTCTGTACAGAGACGTAATCTGTACAGCTTTTCCCCTCCGCAGAGAGGAGCTAGACTTATATCTACACAAAGTGATAGAGCTAGCTTATAAGTATGGGGGCGTTGCCTTTTACGACTATCACAAGTCATTTTCCTCCAGGTCAGCCGCATCACTGTCTCAGTATAATACAGTCACAGACTGGGGACAGCTAGACACTGAATTATTTCTCATGCATTTCGCAGGTCTCAAAACCCCTTCCTGTGCCATATGCTCGTCTGCAGCTCACTCGATTAATTTCTGTCCCGAAAATGTAGCTATCCCTTCTACCAGTAGCGCCAACTCCGATTTTCAGTCCACCTCTACCCAGAAGGAAATAAGAGACAAATTAGGCAGGCCAATTGTGTTCTTGGGTAAAGCTCAGGTCTGCAATAATTTCAATGCTGGGGGTTGTAGTTATAGTGCTTGTAGGCTGCTACATGTGTGCTCGCTTTGTTTCAGGGCACATGCCAAGACGATGTGCCCTAACAGATTGTACCCTAAAAAGGCGTCCACTCCAATAAACGTACCCAATTTGCAACGTCACCTGTCTAATCATCCTTCTTTACATCTGGTGGAATTTCTCACGTCAGGGTTCACTCACGGGTTTCACACAGGCTTTGTCTCTCTCCCCACAGGCGTCTTGGAATGCCCCAACCTTCAGTCAGCTCTCACAGACCCCGACACCTTACAAGAACTCTTACAGAAAGAAATCACTAACGGGTTCATGATAGGCCCTTTCACTACACCACCTTTCTCCTCCTGGAGAACTAACCCTCTAGGTATCGCCACTGGGAAGTTTAACAATAAAAAGAGACTAATTATTGACTTTTCTGCACCACACGCGTCTCCCACACCTAGCCTGAATGCACTGATCCCATCAGAAGATTTTTCTCTTCAGTACGCCAGAATTGATGATGCCATTCAGGCTATCATTAACTCCGGGAAGGCGGCCTGGTTAAGTAAATCAGATATTACTAACGCCTTCAAGTTACTTCCCATTCATCAATCACTCTGGCATCTGCATGGAGTTAAGTGGCAAGACAACTACTATTTTGCTACCAGGCTTACTTTCGGCTCCAAAAGTAGCCCCAAGTTATTTGACCTTTTCGCCGAAACGTTAACATGGCTTCTCCTGAACTTCTGCAGATGTCCAGTTGTCATTCATTATTTAGACGACTTCCTCACCATCGAACCACACCACTGCACTCCACACAGCCTTGATCACATGCTCACTCTCTTCAAAGATTTAGGTGTCCCCGTAGCCCAGGACAAAACTGAAGGTCCCAACACGGAGATTACTTTTCTGGGGATTACACTCAATTCTGTCTCCATGCACGCCAGCCTGCCCCAGGAGAAAGTAGACCGAATCCTGTCTTACATTAACACCTGCACGTCACAAGGCACTTGCACCAGGAAACAGCTACAGTCACTACTAGGTTCACTTAATTTCGCTATGAGAATAATTCCACAGGGCAGGTCTTTTATTTCCAGAATCCTTTCACTTTTGCACGGTCTCCCTGACGATGACTCCACTACACCCATAGACGAGTCAGCTACAGCTGATCTAAAAATGTGGCAGCTGTTCCTTTCCTCTTGGAATGGCAGGTCGCTGTTTGTTCCCCCCATTTCCGACGATTCCCCAGTACTCTGGACTGACGCTTCAGGTGCCATAGGTTATGCGGCCATATTTGGCGACGAATGGCTATACGACTCTTGGCCGATCGAAACCGCATCACTCGAGAGTTTCAGTACCACCTCCGCACTTTTCAAGATTTACCCTATCGTAGCAGCAGCACACACGTGGGGGGTAGAGTGGAGGGGGCAGTCAGTCAGGTGTTTTTGTGATAACTTAGCTACCTGTAACATCATTAACAAGGGCCGCTCTCAGTCCCTCACGGTCATGAACCTGGTCAGGAGACTCACTTGGCTAGCAGCTAATCTCCAGTTCTGCATAACCTGTGTTCACGTCCCAGGTATACAAAATACTGCCGCTGATGCTCT
The DNA here is from genome assembly GCF_036172605.1 of Pelobates fuscus. Lineage (NCBI taxonomy): Eukaryota > Metazoa > Chordata > Amphibia > Anura > Pelobatidae > Pelobates > Pelobates fuscus. Next base: position 74,686,947 of record NC_086329.1, on the reverse strand, counting down.
GTCACGCTTCAATTTGCAGGAATTCTTCAGACTGCATCCAACAGCTACCCAGCAACCCAGGGTACCTCCAAAATTCGAAGACCTAATAATGCGTTCAGCTCTCTCTTACAACTTAGCGGGACGCTCGCTCAGGCGGGTTTATCCCTTAACACAAGGAAAGCTTATTACAGAGCATATGAACTGTTTAAGTGTTTTGTTCGTGATTACTGTATAATAAATGTTTTTTCTGTTGAAACCATGGTTGCTTTCACAACTTTTTGCCACTTTTCTCTTAATCTAGCCTACAACACAATCAAACTCTACTTAACGGGAATCCAACACTACATGTTAACCTGCTTTCCCAACAAATCTCCTTTCCTAGCTTCCTACCCTCTTAAAAGTGTCCTCAAAGGCATTCAGAAATTGTCAGTACACATACCCACTAAACGCCTTCCCATAGATAGTAAGCTATTTAAGAATATCTCCGATGTACTCGACACGTCCCCTTTCGAACATATCACAAACCTAGTTATCAAGTCCGCGGCTTATTTAGCCTTTTATGGTTTCTTGAGACCCAGAGAATTTACTGTAGAGAGAGCTTCCGACTCCAACTCATGCCTCCAAAAGAAACACTTAGTTAAAAAACTAGACCACTACACATTGTCCGTTACTCATACCAAAACGAGCCAAACAGGCCCACCAGTGGAAATTAACTTTTATCCCACATCGACCAAATGGTGTCTCGTCCGTGTATTGGATAAGCTAGTAGAATCCCAAGCTAATTCCATTCCTGATTGCCCACTTCTAGCTATACTAGGGAAACCCCTAACCACTAAAAACTTCATGCTTTACATACGCACCCTATTACTCCGGTTGGGACAAAATCCACATTCATTTTCGGGCCATTCTTTTTGCATTGGAGCAGCCACAGCTGCCTCAGGTAATCATGTACCAACACACATAATTAAAAATATGGGGAGGTGGAAATCGTCTGCATACAACAGATACATCCCCAATCCAGAGAAAGAGATAAGGATGGCTTTCTGTGATATGACTAAATGATGTATCGCTTAATAAACGCATTTGACTTAATCGTTTCTTATTTTTGCCCTCTTTTACAGGCCTAACCTTACGTCAGTTTCGGCACACCTCAACTGACTTGCTATTAAGGAACTACTTATTTTAAACCCTGCTTTCCTTACGTCCTCGGAATGTGCCGTACACAAATAGAAGGCTTGGCCTGTAATTGTGGGAGGCACTTAAGTTCCCTATTTAAACCGAGTGAGCCCCTGCTTACCTGTCTTCGACGTTCTCGGAAGTGCCCCTCCCACCGCACCCTCAATTTTATCATTTTACCTAGGTGGGCCCTCTTTTACAGGCCTAACCTTACGTCAGTTTCGGCACACCTCAACTGACTTGCTATTAAGGAACTACTTATTTTAAACCCTGCTTTCCTTACGTCCTCGGAATGTGCCGTACACAAATATATATATATACACACACACATATATATGTATATATAAAATAATAAATACAAAATAAATAAATATATATCGGTTTAAATTTGTTCTAACTGTATTTTGATATTAAAATACATATATATTTAAATCAAAATACATTTAGAATGATGTTATAAATACATATGCCATTAACGAACACGGACGAACTAGGAACGTCCGACATAAAACGGTCGTTAAGTATCGCGGACGTACCTAGTACGTCTGAGGCAAATAGTAGCCTTGGACTTACCAGTACCATCGATCCGATGCGATTACGGTTGGGGGAATACTGCCGGAGACACCAGCTGTCCCCCTGAGCAGCTACGGCCAACCCAGCCCTCCAGGGCCATGTGATCACCATGATCACATCGCCGCAATTGCAGTCTATGGAGCTGCCAGCAGGGGGACTGTCTGATCTGTCAGGCAGTCGCCCAGGCTGCTGAAAAGTAAAACAAAAGTAATAATAAAATAAATAAATTATATATGTATAATATATTATAATATAATTAAAGCATTTTATAAAATATTATACATACATAATGCATATATATGATTTCATTATAAGTGTACTTTGAGATATATACACATATATCTCAAAATACACTTATAATGTAATGATATATATGCATTATATATGTATAATATATTATAAAATGCTTTAATTATGAAATATTAAACATACATAGAAAATAAAAGTATGTGTTGTATATATATATATATATATATATATATATATATATACATACATACACACATCTGTATATATATATATATATATATATATAATATAAATAAAAATAAAAAAAAAAACATTTATAAAAATAAAATAAAAAAAACACTAATTTTGGCCAGCGTTTGTGACTAAGTGGCTACTACAAAAGACTGGACATACCCCATTTTGAATACCCTGGGTCTACTTTGTTAAATGGTATGTCATGGTGGGGTTAATTTTCATCTGTAATCTACGCTAGTAAACCCAAGCTACCGCAGCTTGAGGCAGTGCTCCAAAACTAATTCACAGAGGTAGAAAAGTGGATAGTGGTTAACAAACTCTTCCTAAACCCTGACAAACCCTGACAAAACTGTTACAATGATCTTTGGAACTGTACCTAAATTACGTAAATAAAAATCAACAATTGTATCAGAATAAATTCAAATAGCACACTGACAGTCTCTTTTAAATATCTAGGTATGTTGCTAGACCCCAATCTGTCCTTTGGCCTTCACATTGAAAAAATGTCTTCAAAACTTTACCCAAAACTAGGTGCCCTGTACAGAAACAAATCCTGCCTAAGCCCTACAGTAAAGAAACAGATAGGGCAACAAATGCTAATGCCGGTCATTGATTACGGGGATGTAGTGTATGCACACACACTGCAAACCCACCTTAAAAAACTTAATACGTTATATAATTCAGAAAAGTAGAACCAAATACTCGTACCCCAAATTGAAAGAGGAGGGGTGTCCTATAGGATAGACCACTCTCTCTTCTCTATACGGAGCGAGTATATATTCAGCAACCCATTCACAGTATACGTTAATTATCTAAAATATAACCTTTAATAAATCATTAAAATCAGTTATCAAGAAAAATGTAGATAGAGTAGAAAAAATATATATACACACAATGATCTAAAAAAGGCTGTAATCAACAAGCCTTTATTACTGTAAGGGCTAAATAGCCTCAGTCTGATTGCAGCCGCGGTGGTTGCAGGTAGAGGAAAAAATAATGGTTATTAAAGTTGTCCCCTGGACGAGCCAAGTATTGGCGAAACGCGCGTCGGGACGCCTGATTAATTTATGCCTTATACTAGCTAAAGATGGAGCTTGAAAACTAGGGACAGACAGAAGTTTTCTTTTAAATATTCTCCAGTTGATTCTCTAGCAAAGGGACACCTGTTTATTAATTATCGTAATCTTTATGGAGTTTGAAAGTAGGGACCGACAGTATGTTCCCTTTACTCTCCAGAGCACTTTTGAATAATTGAATTGAAGCAGTTAGCTGTTTCTTTTTCACCGGCGGCAGGGACACTAAGCTAACTATACTTATTGCTAATAACTAGGGATTTGGAAGTTTTGATCAGGGTTTTTTCTGGTCACTACCTAGCCCTTTGTGTTACGCTAATTACAGACTACTATTTTAGTGTCCTAGCTGCTGTGACATTTTTTGCAGCAAACAAGAGGGGGTTAAAATCTGGATTTGTTTGGTTTTTTCACCTCCAGGGTGGCGAGTTTGTGGCATGAGGATGGTGTTTAAGTTTAAGCTTTGATTATTTCACAACTTTAATAACCATTATTTTTTCCTCTACCTGCAACCACCGCGGCTGCAATCAGACTGAGGCTATTTAGCCCTTACAGTAATAAAGGCCTGTTGATTACAGCCTTTTTTAGATCATTGTGTGTATATATATTTTTTCTACTCTATCTACATTTTTCTTGATAACTGATTTTAATGATTTATTAAAGGTTATATTTTAGATAATTAACGTATACTGTGAATGGGTTGCTGAATATATACTCGCTCCGTATAGAGAAGAGAGAGTGGTCTATCCTATAGGACACCCCTCCTCTTTCAATTTGGGGTACGAGTATTTGGTTCTACTTTTCTAATTTACTTCTCATAGGGGTTACCCCCCAATTATCACTAGCAACCTGATACTGTCTCTCTACCTGAGTCTCTTTTTTATTTCACGTTATATAATTCGTTCTGCCGCTTTGTACTAGAATGTAATTACTTTACCCAACACGGTCACGTGTTAAAAGAGCTAAACTGGCTGTCGCTGGAATCCCGACGCACTCTTCATCTTTCCAGCCATGTGCGTAAGAGCACCTCTGGGAGGTTCCCACCCTACCTGAGTAGAATGCTCTCCCCGGCTGTTCCCACCTCCTTTAACCTCCGATCCAGTACTAGCACGATATTTAGCATACCACAATACAAAATTAAAGTGGCTCGATCCTCCTTTTCCTACAGAGTACCGCAATTATGGAATAACCTGAGAGACACAGTCAAATCTTCATTCAATCTAAAATATTTTAAGCAATATACCTCAGCACATTATTAATTTATCCTGCACATTTTTATTGCATGTTGAGTGCACCACCTACTGTGTTTCTGTGTTTTTAATCTTTTTTGGGGGGGAATTTGGGTGATTAATTCTTACTTGGATTTTTGGCAGCACCTTTTTAGCGCCAGTTTTATGGCGCATTCTTTGTTAATTTTTTTGATAATAAATGGCTTCATATGATCACTATCCTTCAATAAAATACATTTTTTGAGCACAACTGTAAATACGTTTATAGGTTAGATAGTTTGAAGAAATTCTATAGGTATTTTCTAATTTTTTTTTCTAATTTTTAGGTTACCATCCCCATCCCCTCCTCCCCCTTTTACAAATGAAAATACATTTTTACTCACGTTTTAGCCCTTGCCACGCCAATGATCTCAGCCAATCCAAACCTTCCCCATAGGGGAGCATTCGGAAGCGGACTTAAATACAATTTATTTTCTGGCTATTGTACTAGAATTTCAAATTCCTATAGAATTAGCTCTGCATATTGGAAAATTTAAACTACACTGTATAACACTTCCTTAAATAAATGGTAGGGTATAAATGAACTAGCCCTCTCTGAGACAAATTGTCAATAGCTTTACCTAGAGAACAAGAATACAATCCTCAGGAATGACTGAACTTCAGAGAACGGTCATTTTTCTTTGCGTACAAAGAATGAACTGTAGAATGAAATGGATTCTGTAGAATTCAGATGGGGGAAAAAAACCACAGTGGAAAATATTCCATCATTTTACTAAGGAAAGAATGTGTATATCATATCAATTAGGGGAGTACTAAACGCACGATTGAAACAATGCTCCTTTTAAAAGGACCACAATGAATTCATTACAGTGTATTCATCTTCAATTATGCAACCTGGTCATGGCTTCGTTAATGGCACATTGAACCTTTAATACTTGCATAGTTTAACCCCTTAAGGACCAAACTTCTGGAATAAAAGGGAATCATGACATGTCACACATGTCACGAGTCCTTGAGGGGTTAAGAAGGTCTCTCAATCAGTGGTTCAGTGAATTAAATTCGTTTTTTTTTTTATTTAGTTTTTTTACTTTTTGCACATTCTACAAAACGTGATTGTAATATTTTAGTTGATATATATATATATATATATATTTATATGATGTGTTTGTAGCTTAAAAGAAACCACATAGATTAAAATAATGAGGTCTATTCACTAAACGGTGAGTTGAGATGCAGTTTGCAAAGAGAATTAACCCTAGTTAGTGATGTACCGAACTGTCCGCCGGCGAACAGTTCCCGGCGAAATTAGCGTGTTCGCGTTCGCCGCGGCGGGCGGACACATGCGCAGTTCGATCCGCCCCCTATTCGTCATCATTGGGCAAACTTTGACCCTGTGCCTCTCAGTCAGCAGACACATTACAGCCAATCAGCAGCACTCCATCCCTTCCACACCCTCCAACCTCCCTCCCAGCATCCATTTTCGATTCATTCGGAAGATGCATGCTTAGTGAGAGGAGGGAAAGTTTAGCTGCTGCTGATTACATAGGGAAATTGATAGCTAGGCTAGGGTATTCAGTGTCCACTACAATCCTGAAGGACTCATCTGATCTCTGCTGTAAGGACAGCACCCCAAAAAGCCCTTTTTAGGGCTATAACATCAGGCTGCTTTTTTTTTTTTTTTCCTGTGTAATGTAATTGCAGGTGCCTGCCTGCCAGCTTCTGTGTGAGGTTCACATTGGATACTGTGCCTATTTGCCCAGTGCCACCACTCATATCTGTTTTAACAATAGGTTAAGCTTTACATTTAAAATAAATATTTTTTTTCACTGTAATAGAAGAGCAGTTGCCTGCCTGCCAGCTTCTGTGTGAGGTTCACATTGGATACTGTGCCTATTTGCCCAGTGCCACCACTCATATCTGTTTTAACAATAGGTTAAGCTTTACATTTAAAATAAATATTTTTTTTTCACTGTAATAGAAGAGCAGTTAGTTGTCTGCAAGCGTCTGTGTTTCAGGCCTACTTCAGCGTGTGCTCTGCAGACCTGTGCCAGCGTGCTTTGACAGTTGCCAATCATATCTGGTGTCTCTATAGCGTGCTTTTACAACCAAAATTTTGTTTCCACTGTAATAGAAGAGCAGTTGCCTGCCTGCCAGCTTCTGTGTGAGGTGCACATTGGATACTGTGCCTATTTGCCAAGTGCCACCACTCATATCTGTTTTAACAATTGGTTAAGCTTTAGATTTAAAAGAAATAATTTTTTTTCACTGTAATAGAAGAGCAGTTAGTTGTCTGCAAGCGTCTGGGTGTCAGGCCTACTTCAGCGTGTGCTCTGTAGACCTGTGCCAGCGTGCTTTGACAGTTGCCACTCATATCTTGTGTCTCTATAGCGTGCTTTTACAACCAAAATTTGTTTTTCACTGTTATAGATTGAATAGCAGTTACTTGTCTTCAAGCGGGTGTCTCAGGCCTACAGTGTGTGCTCTGCAGAACTGTTCCAGTGCACATTGCCAATCATATCTGGTGTCTCTATAGCGTGCTTTTAAAACCAAAATTTGTTTTTCACTGTTATAGATTGAATAGCAGTTACTTGTCTTCAAGCGGCTCTGTCAGTCCTTCCTTCAGCGTGTGCTCTGCAGAACTGTTCCAGTGCACATTGCCAATCATATCTGGTCTCACAGTAGCTTGCACGCATAGTACCACAAATCCCCCAAAAAATTACAGGCAGAGGCAGGCCACCCCGCAGGGGCCGTCGTGGTGCTGTGATTCCCTTTTGCCCTAGAATAATGCCCAGTTTTCAGAAGCCACGTACCCTGAACTTGAAAAGTTCTGAGGACTTAGTTGACTGGCTAACACAGGACACCCAATCTTGTACAGCCTCCGCTCGGAACCTTGACGCACCATCCTCCTCCAGCTTAGCTTCAGGCACCTCTCAAGATAGCACTCACCCGCCTGCCGCCACCACCAAAACTAGCACCACAGCCGCTTTACTTGGTATGTCAGAGGAGTTATTCACACACCCGTTTGAAGAAATGAGTGATGCGCAACCATTATTGCTAGAGGATGTAGATAACAGGGATATGTCTCAGGCAGGCAGCATTAAACACATGGAGGTACGGTGTGATGATGATGATGTTGTACCCGCTGCTGCTTCCTTTTCTGAGTTGTCAGATACAAGCGAAGCGGTTGATGATGACGATGCGTCCATGGATGTCACGTGGGTGCCCGCTAGAAGAGAAGAAGAACAGGGCGAAAGTTCAGATGGGGAGACAGAGAGGAGGAGGAGGAGACCAGTTGGAAGCAGGGGGGGGTCGTCGCAAGGAGCTAGTGGCACAGTCAGACAGCATGCATCGGCACCCGGGGTCAGCCCGACAGCACGCCAATCAACGCATGCTGTGTCCACCACCAGAATGCCGTCATTGCAGAGCTCAGCATTGTGGCATTTTTTTGTGTGTCTGCCTCTGACAACAGCGATGCCATTTGCAACCTGTGCCAAAGGAAACTGAGTCGTGGGAGGTCCAACACCCACCTAGGTACAACTGCTTTGCGTAGGCACATGATCTCACATCACAAACGCCTATGGGATCAACACATGAGTACAAGCAGCACGCCTACTCTAAGCCGCCATCCTCCTCCTGGTCCAGCATCTTCAGCCACGTCAACCACTGCTGTCCTTCTTGCCCCCTCTCAACCATCCGCCACTCCGTCTCCCGCCTTGAGCAGTTCCCGCTCATCTGCCCACAGTCATGTGTTTCTGTCAAGGACATGTTTGAGCGTAAGAAGCCAATGTCACCAAGTCACCCCCTTGCCCAGCGTCTGACAGCTGGCTTGTCCGAACTATTAGCCCGCCAGCTTTTACCATACAATCTGGTTGAGTCTGAGGCGTTCAAAAAATTTGTAGCTATTGGGACACCGCAGTGGAAGGTACCCGGCCGGAATTTCTTTTCACAAAAGGCAATCCCCAACTTGTACTCGATTGTGCAAAAGGAAGTCATGGCATGTCTGGCACACAGTGTTGGGGCAAGGGTCCATCTGACCACTGATACCTGGTCTGCAAAGCATGGTCAGGGCAGGTATATCACCTACACTGCGCATTGGGTAAACCTGCTGACGGCTGACAAGCAAGGAATGCGTGGCATTGCAGAGGAGTTGGTGACACCGCCACGAATTGCAGGCAGTCCTGCTGCCACCTCCTCTAGTCCTCCTACTCCATCCTCTTCCATAACCTCCTCGGCTGAGTCCTCTTGTGCCGCTGCTTCTTGCTCCACATCAACGGCACCCCCCCAGCTCCCCAGGTACTATTCCACATCCCGGATACGGCAGTGTCACGCCGTCTTGGGTTTGACTTGCTTGAAAGCAGAGAGTCACACCGGACAAGCACTCCTGTCCGCCCTGAACGCACAGGTGGAAAAGTGGCTGACTCCGCAGCAACTGGATATTGGCAAAGTGGTGTGTGACAACGGAAAAAATTTGATAGCGGCATTGAAGTTGGGCAAGTTGACACATGTGCAGTGCATGGCACATGTGTGTAATCTAATCATACAACGCTTTGTGCATAAGTACACAGGCTTACAGGACGTCCTGAAGCAGGCCAGGAAGGTGTGTGGCCATTTCAGGCGTTCCTACATGGCCATGGCTCACTTCGCCGATATCCAGCGGCGAAACAACATGCCAGTGAGGCGCTTGATTTGCGACAGCCCTACTCGTTGGAATTCAACACTTCTAATGTTCGACCGCCTGCTCCAACAAGAAAAAGCTGTTAATGATAATGAATATTTGTATGACCGGGGTGCTAGGACAGCCTCTGGGCAGCTGGGAATTTTTTTGCCACGTTACTGGACGCACATGCGCAATGCCTGTAGGCTCATGCGTCCTTTTGAGGAGGTGACAAACCTAGTCAGTCGCAGTTGTGTGTGTGCGTGTGTATGGCTGTCTGCCTGTGTGTGTGTGTGTGACAGGGTGAAGATTTCTTGCACATGGGTGTGACAGGGTGAAGATTTCTTGCACAGGGCGCCCAAAGGCCTAAGGCTGGCCCTGCGCATGGGTCAGTGGCTCTGCACCAGACTTCCCTCCTATTGATCAAAGTTAAAGGATTTCAAGTGGACTGATTACAATTACAGGGCCTCTAAAGAGTCCTGTATTGTTATTTGTCGTCAATACCTTCCCGCGTCGGGAAGATTTCTTGCACAGGGCGCCCAAAGGCCTAAGGCTGGCCCTGCGCATGGGTCAGTGGCTCTGCACCAGACTTCCCTCCAATTGATCAAAGTTAAAGGATTTCAAGTGGACTGATTACAATTACAGGGCCTCTAAAGAGTCCTGTATTGTTATTTGTCGTCACTACCTTCCCGCGTCGGGAAGATTTCTTGCACAGGGCGCCCAAAGGCCTAAGCCTGGCCCTGCGCATGGGTCAGTGGCTCTGCACCAGACTTCCCTCCAATTGATCAAAGTTAAAGGATTTCAAGTGGACTGATTACAATTACAGGGCCTCTAAAGAGTCCTGTATTGTTATTTGTCGTCACTACCTTCCCGCGTCGGGAGTGGGTCATTTGCGCCCCTGCTGCCTTCCTTGCATGTGGTAGCTGTTTGTCAGGGATTTGTCAATCCATATCTTCCAAGTGACCCTATGACAGGGTGAAGATTTCTTGCACATGGGTGTGACAGGGTGAAGATTTCTTGCACAGGGCGCCCAAAGGCCTAAGGCTGGCCCTGCGCATGGGTCAGTGGCTCTGCACCAGACTTCCCTCCAATTGATCAAAGTTAAAGGATTTCAAGTGGACTGATTACAATTACAGGGCCTCTAAAGAGTCCTGTATTGTTATTTGTCGTCACTACCTTCCCGCGTCGGGAGTGGGTCATTTGCGCCCCTGCTGCCTTCCTTGCATGTGGTAGCTGTTTGTCAGGGATTTGTCAATCCATATCTGCCAAGTGACCCTATGTAGGGGGAACAGTCTCTATTCTGCTCTGTGTCAGTGTGTATCAGGGATCATTAGGATAGGTGTCAATCCATATCTGCCAAGTGACCCTATGTAGGGGGAACAGTCTCTATTCTGCTCTGTGTCAGTGTGTATCAGGGATCATTAGGATAGGTGTCAATCCATATCTGCCAAGTGACCCTATGTAGGAGGAACAGTCCCTATTCTGCTATGTGTCACTGTGTATCAGGGATCATTAGGATAGGTGTCAATCCATATCTGCCAAGTGACCCTATGTAGGAGGAACAGTCCCTATTCTGCTCTGTGTCACTGTGTATCAGGGATCATTAGGATAGGTGTCAATCCATATCTGCCAAGTGACCCTATGTAGGGGGAACAGTCCCTATTCTGCTCTGTGTCAGTGTGTATCAGGGGTTTTGAGGACAGGTGTCAATCCATATCTGCCAAGTGACCCTATGTAGGGGGAACAGTCTCTATTCTGCTCTGTGTCAGTGTGTATCAGGGGTTTTGAGGACAGGTGTCAATCCATATCTGCCAAGTGACCCTGTGTAGGGGGAACAGTCCCTATTCTGCTCTGTGTCAGTGTGTATCAGGGGTTTTGAGGACAGGTGTCAATCCATATCTGCCAAGTGACCCTATGTAGGGGGAACAGTCTCTATTCTGCTCTGTGTCAGTGTGTATCAGGGCTGGGCTTTGAGGACAGGTGTCAATGTTAGGTGATTTCTGCCCTTTATGGATTAAAAGCAGACTCTGCATCAACTGTGCAATTTTCCATGGGAGTTTTGCCATGGATCCCCCTCTGGCATGCCACAGTCCAGGTGTTAGTCCCCTTGAAACAACTTTTCCATCACTATTGTGGCCAGAAAGAGTCCCTGTTGTTTTTAAAATTCGCCTGCCCATTGAAGTCAATGGCGGTTCGCGCGGTTCGCCGGTTCGCGAACATTTGCGGAAGTTCGCGTTCGCCATTCGCGAACCGAAAATTCCGGGTTCGCGACAACACTAACCCTAGTTTAAGTGACTGCATGGTGACTTTCTAGGCTATTGAAAACTGAGCTGCCTGGCTGAGACATTTTCAGGTTTGGAGATTTTGAGCTAAAATTTAAAACTCACTTTCGAATTTTCGACAATTCACATTTCAGTGAATAACCTATTTTAAATTGACTTTGAATTCCAAAAGATTGACACTTCAATTTGCACTGAATAACTTAGTATGAGTATCCACGTTGATGGCTGCGTACAGATTCGATGGCACCTCTTTTTGATACATAAATAACTATACATTCAGGTCAGTAGGTTGTAGTAGATATGTCACTTAAGACTTGACTTTTACTTTAAAGTAAAAAGACAGACATTTTAAGTGCATTAAATAAAAGTCTGAGCACAGGGCATACCATTCTGAAGGAATCAGAGGTCAAGAGTAATTTTAGTCATTACTAGAGATAGAGATGACTGAAACTTTCTATATAAATCCATCAAGTGTTCACAGAATTCTACATTAGTGGCACATAATCATGGAGCTGCAACCGAAACCCTTATTAAAATATGCCAGGTGGAAATGTAACACTTTTTTAGACTATTTTAACCAGTGTTAACAGATTTCTAACTTTGTTCCAGATATGGATTTTACGGGTCCTATTTATATATATATATATGTTTAGAAATACTACTTATAGTTTTTTGACCCGGTGCTTGATTGCACTAAACATATAGAAGACAAAAATCAGCACTCCCGGGTAACAGACTGACACTTTTTTTTAGTAAAGAAGTTCTTGCGAAAATTACCCGGGAGTGCTGATTTTTGTCTTCTCTCTCATATATATATTTATATAAATAATACAGAATCCAGGGCACTCACTTATTCACTAAACAGTGATTTAAAATCTTAGAAATTGTAATAGTTTTATTTAAAAACACCTCACCGAGGCAAAAAATAATGGGGGTTTAGTTACATTATATAATCATATATTGCATAAGCCTACCACAACGTCAATGTACCCCATTCTTGGCAGGTCCTACTCTAGCAGCCCAATGAGATTATGAGATTAATCCACCTACTTGGGAAACACTTCCTTACTGGGACTCTCTGCAAGTCAAGGCTAAATAGGGTCCTGGAATGAGGCACCTGTAACAGGGAGGGGTGCAAAACCAAGGAGTTGGCCTGGACCCCCAAATATAAAAAATTAACCAAGAGGGCTGCACTCACCTGAACATGCATACATTATAGGGTGCTGCTTGGGCCAAAATATACAAAATACAGAATCCAGCGCACTCGCTTATTAACTAAACAATGATTTAAAAATCTTAGAGATTGTAAGATTTGGCAGGCTTATACAATATATGATCATATAATGTAACTAAACCCCCATTATTTTTTTTTCCAAGGTGAGGTGTTTTTTAAATAAAACTATTACAATCTCTAAGATTTGAAATCACTGTTTAGTGAATAAGCGAGTGCGCTGGATTCTGTATTTTGTATATTTTGGCCCCAGCAGCACCCTATAATGTAAGCATGTTCAGGTGAGTGCAGCCCTCTTGGTTTCACACACATATATATATATATAAATAAAATCCCTTGTGTCTCGCACTCAATAGCTCCCGGTCTTATCTCGGTGCAACCTCCGGCCTATAGAATTCCTTGATGGAGAGCACTCACAGGACTCGTAATACTGAAGAAGATGCTTTTATTTCAGCAATCAATTCATACATCAAACTGACACTGACAAGTTTGATGTATGAATTGATTGCTGATATAAAAGCCTCTTCACTATTATGAGTCCTGTGGGTGCTCTCCATCAAGGAATTATATATATATTTATTTATTTTTTTATTTATTTTTCTCCCCCTGGAAGGGAGGGGACAGGAGGGTTAAGAAAAAGAGAGAGAAAGAGAGAGAGAGAGGGGGGAGGAGAGGGAGAGAGAGAGGGGGGAGAGAGGGGAAGAGAGGGGAAGAGAGGGGAAGAGAGGGGAAGAGAGGGGAAGAGAGGGGAAGAGAGGGGAAGAGAGAGGAAGAGAGAGAGGAAGAGAGAGAGGAAGAGAGAGAGGAAGAGAGAGAGGAAGAGAGAGAGGAAGAGAGAGAGGAAGAGAGAGAGAGAGGAAGAGAGAGGAAGAGAGAGAGAGAGGAAGAGAGAGAGAGAGGAAGAGAGAGAGAGAGGAAGAGAGAGAGAGAGGAAGAGAGAGAGAGAGGAAGAGAGAGAGAGAGAGAGAGAGGAAGAGAGAGAGAGAGGAAGAGAGAGAGAGAGGAAGAGAGAGAGAGAGAGGAAGAGAGAGAGAGAGGAAGAGAGAGAGAGAGAGGAAGAGAGAGAGAGGAAGAGAGAGAGAGGAAGAGAGAGAGAGAGAGGAAGAGAGAGAGAGAGAGGAAGAGAGAGAGAGAGAGGAAGAGAGAGAGTTTGTGTGTGTATTTATTTTTATTACATTTCACTTTTATTATTATTGATGTGCTTAGTGCATTTGACCATTATATGATTATATGCAAACACGTTGTGTTTAATTACCGGTCTTATTTGAAACTTTGTTCCACTTGTTACATTTCATCTATTTGTTTCATTTTCCTTTATGCAATAAATTTAACTTTTAACTTTATGATGTTGCGGGTATATGATATGGTATTGTGTGCTACTCTCCTTATTTATCTTTTATCCTTTCAATAACATTTCAATTAGTCACCCTTGTTATTTTGGTGAGAAGCACAACAGCAGCGTCTCTTGAGTTTGCTTGTTTTTTCATTATTGATCACTATTATTGATTTTTGTGATAAATTTAATCGTTTTTTTGTTCTTTTTTTTCCCCTTGTTCCTTCTCTGCTGGTGTTTTTTTATTTGCGTGTGTTGGTACAAATATTCCTATAGGGGGTTTATTACACCACCAGGTTAGGGATGGCCTGGTTAGGGATAGCCCTCAGCAGCGTATCACAAAGTACTACATAAAAATTTAAATTGTGCATTCTGAATTTCGTCAGTAAACCATTCGCTTTCATCCGAAATTCAGTAAAAAAAAAAAAAAAATATGTCTAAAAGCTAAAACAAGCAATAGAGCATTCAAGCATGTTTTTCTCAATATGAAAACACATTATTAATCTCTAGTCAGAGTTCACATCAACTCAAAAGTTTAAGAAAGTTACATTTTCCTGGTTTCTGCCTAACAATGGAAAAGTAATGATCTGGAATATGTATGATTCAAATACAGTGGATGGTAAATCAGTTAATTGAGGGAGCACCATAACCAGTACAGCACACTATAGTGGTTATGGTGCCAAGACTGCCCTGATGCACTCCTAATTGTAAGTTGTTAAAGCATTTTAGAATGGTTTGCCATTTAAATTGGGGTCTACAAACACCCTTTCCCACCTCCACAATTTAAGACAGAGAGCTTCTTGCTCTCTATCTGAGCTAAGCCCGACAGTGCATGGCTCCGCTTTTTCTTGTCTGAGCGTGATCAACTAATGCTGTCAGCCAATGAGCATAGCCCTGAAGTATTAACGCTGGAAGACTGAGAGGAGGTGAGGAGTGCTGCACTGTGATCTGAAGTAAGAGCCAAATCCTTCTAAAACTATTTGACTGCTCTCAATTGTGGGGGTTGGGGGGCACCAGGGCACTCCTGGCACCATATTCACTACAAAGTGCTGTAGTAGTTATAGTGCTTGTAGTGTTCTTTTAATCACGGAAAAATAGAAACAGCCTTGAGGAATGTATTTATTTTCTTTCATGCAGCATATGCATTTGAGAAAATATAAGGCATCCTTTCGTGTGAGTCTTAAATGATAGGGTATTACATAAAACACCTTGGGTTTAGCAACCTAACTCTGTTGCGTGTAGCTAATAGTAGCAAGACCTAAAGTGATTCAAGACATTATAAAACTGGGGTTAATAAAACAGCTTAAACCCCATGCATTATTCAGCGGCTCTCATGAGGAACTGTTTAAAATTAGATCAGCATTGTTTTGTGGTTGACTCAATGAGATTTGTGATGCAGTTAGAAGCTGGATACAAATCTCTAGGAGGTCCCATGCCATTTGTGAACTTACCAACTTATCTCTAAAACTCAGGAAGTGGAGAAATGAGCTCCTGCATATTGATTATGAATATGACCTAAGGGAACGTGATCATTTATGGCTTACCCCCAGCTTTCGTGGGCAGTGGTCCAATCTGCATTGTAATACTTCCTCCACCTTTTGTAGGAGCTACAAGCTTGGGGGCCTGTAACATCTGTTGTGTATTTTTCTTTTTGTTTGTTTAAATAAATGCTACATAGCAAATACTACTTGGAAACGTGACTTAAACCGTAATCATGCATCCAAAAGGGACATCCCTTAATTCTTTACCTGCTATTAAAACACTCCCATGAAAATTTTTTGGGTGTGAGGAATTTCACTGTCCCACGATGCTTCTGGTGTTCACATCCAGGGGCGGGCTGGGCCGGGGGGCAGGGAGGCAATTGCCCCCCAGGCCGCCCGAAATTCTTTTAGGACCGGCCGCAGCGGGCCGGCCCTTTAAATGCTGCAGCCGCCGAGCGCTCTGTAAAGAGCGCTCAGACGGCTGCAGCTGCTTTTCCCTCCCTCCCCTCCCCTGTAGGTGGCCGAGCTGCACTCCGGTCCGCGGTCCCGGCCGGAGTGATGGGAAGGTGCACACTGAGTGTGCACTTCCTGTCAGTCCGGCCGGGTACAGGAAACAGAAACTCCTGTTCCGCGCGGAACAGGAGTTTCTGTTTCCTGTACCCGGCCGGACTGACAGGAAGGTGCACACTGAGCACCTTCCTATCACTCCGGCCGGGACCGCGGACCGGAGTGCAGCTCGGCCACCTACAGGGGAGGGGGTAAGAAGAAGGGGGGGGGGGGGGGGAAGAGTAAAAAGAGGGGAGGGGGGAGAGTAAAAAGAGGGGAGGGGGGGAGAGTAAAAAGAGGGGAGGGGGGGAGAGTAAAAAGAGGGGAGGGGGGGAGAGTAAAAAGAGGGGAGGGGGGGAGAGTAAAAAGAGGGGAGGGGGGGAGAGTAAAAAGAGGGGAGGGGGGGGAGAGTAAAAAGAGGGGAGGGGGGGGAGAGTAAGAAGAGGGGAGGGAGGGGGGGGAGAGTAAGAAGAGGGGAGGGGGGGAGAGTAAGAAGAGGGGAGGGGGGGAGAGTAAGAAGAGGGGAGGGGGGGAGAGTAAGAAGAGGGGAGGGGGGGAGAGTAAGAAGAGGGGAGGGGGGGGAGAGTAAGAAGAGGGGAGGGGGGGAGAGTAAGAAGAGGGGAGGGAGGGGGGGGAGAGTAAGAAGAGGGGGGGGGGAGTAAGAAGAGGGGAGGGAGGGGGGGGAGAGTAAGAAGAGGGGAGGGGGGGGAGAGTAAGAAGAGGGGAGGGAGGGGGGGGAGAGTAAGAAGAGGGGAGGGAGGGGGGGAGAGTAAGAAGAGGGGAGGGAGGGGGGGAGAGTAAGAAGAGGGGAGGGAGGGGGGGAGAGTAAGAAGAGGGGAGGGAGGGGGGGGAGTAAGAAGAGGGGAGGGAGGGGGGGAGAGTAAGAAGAGGGGGGGGAGAGTAAGAAGAGGGGAGGGAGGGGGGGGGAGAGTAAGAAGAGGGGAGGGAGGGGGGGAGTAAGAAGAGGGGAGGGAGGGGGGGAGTAAGAAGAGGGGAGGGAGGGGGGAGAGTAAGAAGAGGGGAGGGGAGGGAGGGGGGAGAGTAAGAAGAGGGGAGGGGAGGGAGGGGGGGAGAGTAAGAAGAGGGGAGGGGAGGGAGGGGGGGAGAGTAAGAAGAGGGGAGGGGGGGAGTAAGAAGAGGGGAGGGGGAGTGAGGGGAGGGGGGAGTAAGAAGAGGGGCGGGGGGAGTAAGAGGGGCGGGGGAAGTAAGAAGAGGGAAGAGAGGGAGTAAGAAGAGGGGAGGGGGGATAATAAGAGGGGGGAGTAAGAAGAAGGGGAGATAAGAAAAAGAGGGGGGTAAGAAGAAGAAGAAGGGGGGGAGTAAGAACAAGAGTGGGGAGTAATTAGAAGAAGGGGGTAAGAATAAGAGGGGGGTAAGAAGAAGAAGGGGGAGTAAGAAGAAGAGGGGGGAGTAAGAAGAAGAGGGGGGAGTAAAAAGAAGAAGGGGTAAGAAGAAGAAGGGGGTAAGAAGAAGAAGGAAGGGGTAAGAAGAAGAAGGAGGGTAAGAAGAAGGGGGAGTAATAAGAAGAAGGGGGTAAGAAGAACAAGGGGGGAGTAAGAAGAACACAGGGAGGAGGGAGGGTAAGAACAACACAGGGGGGGGTGAGAACACACAGAGGGAGGAGTGAGAAGAACACAGGGAGGGTGGAGGGGGGATGAGAAGAGCACAGGGAGGGTGGGTGAGTGTGAGAAGAGACCGCTAGGGGAGGGTGGGGGAGAGGAGAGACCACTAAGGGGCAGGGGAGAGCTCTAAGGGACAGAAGGGACAGCTCTATAGGACGGTGGGCAAGACAGGGAGCTCTTTAACACTACGCAAACACACACACACACACAATGCATCCCTATACATACACAGAAACACACAATGCATCCCTATACATACACAGAAACACACAATGCATCCCTATACATACACAGAAACAGAACATGCTTCCCTTACACACAGAGAAACACACAATGCATCCATTACACACACACACACAATGCAACCCTTACACACAAAGACAATGCATCATTTGCATAGATACACAGAAACATACACTGCAAACCCTTACACACACATGCAAACACACACACTGTTTTTCTTACATACACACAGAAACACAATGCATCTCTTACACTCAATGCACACACATACAGACACACACCTTGCATCCCTTATGCATACAAACACAGATTCACACAATGCATCCCTCACACACAACCAGAAACACATAATACATCCCTTATACACAAATACACACTGCTTCCACTACACACAAACACACTGCATCACCTGCACAAACTGGTATCCCTATACACTACATACCATAAGCACACATATTAGATAACACATAACACATCCCCTACACACTCCACTCCCTGTGAGCGAGCTCATGGGTGGGTGGAACATATAAGTGGACTTATGAGTGGGCCTTATGGGCATACTCACCGTCAGGCACTGGAGCCCAGACCTTGAGCTGTGTAAGAGGCCCCCAAAAAATGGAGCTGCTTCCAATTCTCCCAGAACGTTGAATTTTGTGACCACAGTTGCAAACAGCCTCCAGAGGTCCTGTTCTACACCAGACCAGTGGAGCCAAACTGCAGCCCATCATCATCCTCATCTAATTGTAAGTAGGCAATCTAGTATATTATTAGTGACACTAATCTATAATTTACCTCACATTAAAGGGACACTATAGCTTAATGAAGTGGTTCTGGTGTCTATAGCTGGTCCCTGCAGGCTTTTTAATGTAAACACACACTGTGTGCAGCACTGGCGTTAGTTCATATGGCAGATCATATGGGTGGGGCATTGTGATGTCACATGGGGGGGGTGGCGCAATGGGCCACTTGACTGGTTTTGCCCCCCAGGCCTAAGGCTGCCAGCCCTCCCCTGTTCACATCCACCCATCTACATCAGCAGTCACATATTAGCACATGTGCGCTCATGTGCTCACTCCATAATGCTGTACATGAACACATGCTCTCATAGCACTCGTGTGTACAGTGCCATTGGCTTAATTTACTATACATCATAATTCATGTATTTTCTTTAAACCAGCACTCAATCATACAGTACAGTGGGAGTTAAACTACTATGCATCATAAAGCATTTATTTATTTTCAATGGCATATACCCTGGCTTTTATTCATAGTTCTGCATTCAAGTGGATCGACATGTTCAGGGGTTGGCAACCTTCAGCACTCCAGATGCTGTGGACTACAGCTCCCAAAATGCTCTTACAGTCATACAGCCGGGAAAGCATCAGGGGAGATGTAGTCCGGAGCATTTAGAGTGTTGAAGGTTACCTACTACTGTCACTGGTTGTTCCTATGTGTGTGCATACCTGTATGAATGTAAACACTGCTCTGTATGGCGTCTCATTTTTAAGCCTTTTTATTTATTGAAATTTTTTTAAAAAATACAGATTTTTATATCATTTTTAGGCCTTTTTGTTTGTTTTTTTAATAAAAAGATTTTTATTTTTGACAATCTTAATTTTTGCAGTGCATAGATAAACTGTCACATTTGCAGATGGTACTCACCTGTCCCAAGGTGCCTGCAACGCCCTGGAGGTCAGTCTACAGCGGTCATAGTTCATGTGGCTACTGCACCCCAGTCTGCATCCTCTGAATCTCGATTTACAGCCAGGGAACTCGCAGTGATTGTTCCGGCATTCCAAGATCGCATCCACTGCAGGAGACTGGTCTGCAGGTCAGAGGTTGGAGGAGGTGCCAGGACAATATTGCATCCAAGATGGGACTGAGTCCCACAGTCAGTCACATTGACCTCAGGTAACCCCTCCTACAGGTGAGACCAGGTTATGTGATTGAGCCACTTGGTTCTTTTGTTGCGAAACTCGTAAGGCTGCATCTCACTGACACAAATTGGAACGCAAAGTGAATCAAAGTGGAACGCACGTGACGAATCTCAACTTCAATCATTCGACACACAGGACTCTGCAGCGGTCTTCAAGCTGGCTCCTACAAGTCAGCGATCGTAGAGCATCCAGGCTGCTGGGAGATAAACTCCAGAAAGGTTCCCTTACTTTTGTGCCATTTGTGAATGAATTTTCATCTTTTTAATATACACATATTTTAAACTTAATAAAATCTTTTTATGAAGAACAATATGCTTCTGCACTTTGTATCATAAGAACCAACGGCCGGTGTTGGACGGAAAGCAGTTTTGGTTACTTTTTGGATTCTTATGTAGAAGAGTTAATCACACACTTCTACATTACTGTAACCACTATTATTGTTTTTTGCACAGTAGATCACTATATAATATTTATGTACCATACTATTAATCGATTCCATTAGTGTGTTACTAGAGTAAAAATTAGCTCCTATTGGCCAGTTTCTCTGCTGTTTTAATAGAAGGCGAGGAAGCAGGGGGGGAGGGAAGAGGAAAGGGTTGCTAGTCCTGATTTGGTGCAACCTAGCAGATTTGCCCGTTTGAGGGAAGATGTTGGGAGCATCAGCTCAGGAGTAGCTGTATTAGAGGAAGCTGTTACTTCTAACAGCCGAGCTAACAGACCCCCGCCCCCTAGTACAGGTGGGGATCAAAATGTAAGGAAGGCAAGACAGGTTGTGGTGGTAGGGGACTCTATCATTAGGAGAGCAGATAGGGCAATCTGCCGCTCTGATCGGCTCAACCGGACAGTTTGCTGTCTCCCGGGTGCTCGGGTCCGGCATGTTGCTGACATAGTATATGGATTATTGGGAGGGGCTGGGGATGACCCAGCGGTCATGGTCCATTTTGGTACCAATGACAAAGTAAGAGGAAGATGGAAGGTCCTAAAGAATTAGGTAGCAAATTTAAGAAAAGGACCTCCAAGGTGGTATTCTCTGAGATATTACCTGTGCCACGTGCTAAAGTGGAAAGGCAGCAGGAGATTAGAGAGGTCAATGCGTGGCCTAAGTCTTGGTGCAGGAAGGAGGGTTTGGGGTTTTTAGAGCACTGGGCTGACTTTGCGATTGGGTACAACCTTTATAGTAGTGATGGATTGCACCTAAACGGGAGAGGGTCTGCAGTGCTGGGGGATAGGATGGCTAGAAGGTTGGAGGAGATTTTAAACTAGTAGTAGGGGGGGAGGGTCATAGCAATCTACAAAATGGAGATAGGACAGAAAAGAGATGGGCTTTAGCACAGTATAAGGGGGGTGGAGGCGGGGGGAGGGGAAAACTCAGAACAGAGAAGCTATGTAATGTTGATAATTCACAAAATATACAAGTGACGCATGATATTAAATGTATGCTTACAAATGCAAGGAGCCTAAATAACAAAATGGGGGAACTAGAGGCATTAGCATACACTAAACAATATGATACAATAGGCATAACTGAAACATGGTGGGATGAGACACATGACTGGGCAGTTAACTTAAATGGGTACATGTTATTTAGGAAGGATAGGAAAAACAAGAAGGGTGGTGGAGTATGTTTGTATGTCAACCATGATTTAAAGCCAAATCTTAAACAAATGGAATGTGATGAGGAAAATGTGGAAGCTTTATGGGTAAATATCTGCTTGGGGGAAAAGAAGGGAAACCAACTATTGGTTGGGATATGTTATAAACCACCTAATGTTAATATTGACGAGGAACAACATCTGTTTGAGCAAATTGAGAAAGCTGCAAATCTGGGTAACACTTTAATTATTGGAGATTTTAATTACCCGGACATAAATTGGGACAGAGGGACTAGTAGCTCAGCAAAGGGAATTGGGTTTTTAAACTTGTTAAATGACAACTTCATGTCACAACTTGTACAAGCACCAACTAGAATGGACGCTTGTCTGGACCTGATTTTAACAAACAACGTTGATCTTTTGACCAACATTTAAGTAGGTGAGCACTTGGGAAATAGTGATCACAATATAGTGTCCTCTGAAATAAACTCAAAAAAACAAAAGCACATGGGGTATACTAAAATATATTTTAAAAAGGCCAATTTCAATAAGTTAAGGGAAGCTTTACAATATATTGACTGGCATAAACTCTTTAGTGAAAAGAACACTGAGGATAAATGGATCATCTTACAACAAATATTAGAAAGGCACATTTCTCAGTATGTACCATTGGGAAATAAATATAAAAGAAACAAATTAAAACCTATGTGGCTTAGTAGAGAAGTAAAACAAGAGATTAAAAATAAGAAAAGGGCATTTAAAGCATTAAAATCGGACAAATCAGATGCATTTTATAAAAGATATAAGGAAGCAAATAATGCATGCAAAAAAGCAGTTAGACTTGCTAAACTTCAAAATGAAAAAATGATAGCTAAAGAGAGCAAAACCAACCCCAAAGCATTTTTTAAGTACATAAATTCTAAAAACAAAACAAAAATGAAAGTGTAGGTACACTAAAAACTGAAACAGGGGTGTTAGTTAATGAAGACCAGGAAAAGGCAGGAATTTTAGATAACTATTTCTCCTCAGTATATATTAAGGAAGAACCCATGGCAACAGATGTGCAAATGATTACTATTAAAAACTTGCAGAATAATTGTAATTGGTTAACTCAAGACAAGGTGCTGCAGCAACTAAAGAAAGTTAATATAAACAAAGCTCCATGGGCCTGACGGTATCCATCCACGTGTACTTAAGGAACTAAGTGCAGAAATAAGTGAACCTCTGTTTTTAATCTTTCAAGATTCTTTTCTTTCAGGAAGTGTTCCGGAGGATTGGAGGAAGGCAGATGTGGTTCCTATATTCAAAAAGGGTTCAAAATCCTTGCCTGGAAATTATAGACCTGTGAGCTTAACTTCTGTAGTTGGTAAAATATTTGAAAGGTTATTAAGGGATAATATTCAAGAATTCCTTGAGAAGAACATGGTTATCAGCAAAAATCAGCACGGTTTTATGAAGCACAGGTCATGTCAAACTAACTTGATTGCATTCTACGAAGAAGTAAGCAGAAGTATAGATCAGGGTGTTGCAGTGGATGTGATCTATTTGGATTTTGCCAAGGCATTTGCTACAGTTACATACAATAGATTAGTGTTCAAACTCAAGGAAATCAGTCTAGATGAAAATGCTTGTTCTTGGGTAGAACATTGGCTTAAAAACAGAGTACAAAGAGTTGTCGTTAATGGTAAATTTTCAAGCTGGACAGAGGTGGCAAGTGGTGTCCCTCAGGGGTCTGTTCTGGGACCCCTTCTATTTAACATGTTTATAAATGATCTTGAAGACCGCATTGAAAGTCATGTTTCAGTGTTTGCAGATGACACAAAACTTGTAAAATAATACAATGTGAGCAAGATATTACTTTGCTGCAGAGGGATTTAGATAGACTGCTGGACTGGGCACTCAAATGGCAGATGGAATGTAGTGTTGAAAAATGCAAAGTTATGCACTTCGGCGTAAAGAATACACAAGCAACGTATACCCTTAATGGAAGCGAATTAGGGATAACAACACATGAAAAGGACTTGGGAATTGTTATAGACAACAAACTATGCAACAATGTGCAATGTCAATCAGCAGTGGCCAAGGCCAGTAGGGTATTGTCATGCATGAAAAAGGGCATTCATTATCGGGCCGAGAATATCATTTTGCCTCTTTATAAATCACTGGTAAGACCACATATTGAATATACTGTGCAATTTTGGGCACCTGTTCTAAAGAAGGATATTATGGCACTAGAAAAAGTGCAGAGGCGGCTACAAAATTAATAAAAGGAATGGAACAGATCAGCTATGAAGAACGGTTAACAAATTTAAACCTATTTAGTTTCGAAAACCGCCGCCTGAGAGGGGATATGATAACATTATACAAATATATTCGGGGCCAATACAAACCATTGTGTTTAAATCTATTCACAAACCGGACTTTACATAGGACACAAGGCCATGCGTTTAGACTGGAAGAAAGAAGATTTCATCTAAGGCAAAGGACAGGTTTTTTTTACTGTAAGAACAATCAGGATATGGAATGCTCTGCCTGAAGAAGTGGTTTTATCAGAGTCCATACAGATGTTCAAACAGCTACTAGATGCATACTTGCAAAAACTGAATATTCAAGGATATAATCTTTCAATGTAGGGTAATAACTGCTTGATCCAAGGATAAATCTCACTGCCATTCTGGGGTCAAGAAGGAATTTGTTTTCCTAGCTTGTTGCAAAATTGTGCTTCAAACTGGGTTTTTTCTTCTTCTTTTGGATCAACAGCAAAAAAAAAAAACAAATGTGAGGAAGGCTGAACTTGATGGACGCAAGTCTCTTTTCAGCTATGTTACTATGTAAGGGATATCAGCTTACTATAGATAAGAGCATACAGATAAAATACACCTTTTTATATGTTTTTGGTCCCTACATACTATAAAGACTGATACCACTGTTATTTCCTGCACTTATTGACACAGTATATATGTATATTTGAACTATCATTCTAATACCCGTTTTTTTCGTCTATTGAGGTTATATCGAATTGCACTAAATTGTCTATTAATAACTGGAATTCATTAATGCCAATTCATTGATTAGCAGACATACCACTCTTGCTAGCATTCAAATATTAGGGTTTTCTAGTATACCCACTCCACTAACTTAGGTGTTGGTAACTATCTCCTGGTTGCAGCAATTAGATTTTTTCTTCTTGCTACCTTTATATTTTGTCTTATCTATTCAGCCTAGGGTGTGGGTTGATTTACCAAGGTCCGAACGGTTACACACCTGTCTTGAGACCATTACCTTAACCTTCCTATTTATCCAAAAGGAATTATTTCCTTTTAAGTCACTTTCTATTTTGACTCGGATTTCTGCCTGACCCTTCTTTGGATACCTTTGCCTTGAATGTTTCTGTTATTTTTATTAAAGCCCTCGTGCCATCACTGAACCAACAGAATCCTGTTCTCAACCTCTGGATCTCCGTGGATTTACAGTGTGTGTATATAACGAATGCAGTGTGTGCGTATGAGTGCAGTGTGTGCGTATGAGTGCAGTGTGTGCGTATGAGTGCAGTGTGTGCGTATGAGTGCAGTGTGTGCGTATGAGTGCAGTGTGTGCGTATGAGTGCAGTGTGTGCGTACGAGTGCAGTGTGTGTGTGTGTGTATGCGTGAAGTGTGTGTGTGAGTGAGGTGTGTGTGTGAGTGCAGTGTGTGTGTGTGAGTGCAGTGTGTGTGTGTGAGTGCAGTGTGTGTGTGAGAGTGCAGTGTGTGTGTGAGAGTGCAGTGTGTGTGTGAGTGCAGTGTGTGTGAGAGTGCAGTGTGTGTGAGTGCAGTGTGTGTGTGAGTGCAGTGTGTGTGAGTGCAGTGTGTGTATGAGTGCAGTGTGTGTATGAGTGCAGTGTGTGTATGAGTGCAGTGTGTGTATGAGTGCAGTGTGTGTATGAGTGCAGTGTGTGTATATGAGTGCAGTGTGTGTAGGAGTGCAGTGTGTGTGTGTATGAATAAAGTGTGAGTGTGTGATGCAGTGTGTGTGTATGAAGGAAGTGTGAGTGTGTGATGCAGTGTGTGTTTGTGTATGTGTTGGTGGGGTGGGCATTCTGATTATTGTTATTTTTTTATTATTATTTTAATCATTTTTTGTTATATCATTTATTTTATTAATTATTATTTTAAAAAAAAATTGGTTATATTGTTATTTTTTTTAATTATCATTTTTAATATTTTATTATTATGTATTTATTTTTTCCGTCCCCCCTCCCTGCTTGATAGGGAGGGGGGCTCTCACTCCCTGGTGGTCCAGTGGCATTGGCAGTTCAGTGGAGGGGGGCTGGCAGACAGCGCTTACCTCTCCTGCAGCTCCTGTCAGCTCCCTCCTCCTCCGCGCCGGTCCGGCCAGCTCCCCTGTCAGCTCACACTGTAAGTCTCGCAAGAGCCGCACTATGACCCCGCGGCTCTCGCGAGACTTAACCTGGGAGCTGACAGAGGTGCTGAACGGACAGACGCGGAGGAGTAGGGAGCTGACAGGAGCTGCAGGACAGGTAAGCGCTCTCTGCCAGCCCCCAGTCTGTATTATGGCAATGTAAATTGCCATAATACAGACATTGAGTCGAGTATAAGCCGAGTTGGGGTTTTTCAGCACAAAAAATGTGCTGAAAAACTCTGCTTATACTCGAGTATATACGGTAACTACCAGGGATACACATGAACATCAAGGCAAGTGGCTGTTAAAACTGGATATCTTAGTGAACTACAAAACAAACCCATGTACAAGATAAAGAAAGTATGAGGGCTTAAAAAATGAAAGTGGTACACCAGATCCCTGTAGCTGTAGAAACGGTGACATGAGATATGAGACAGCTTAACATGGACAAGTCACTACACATATTCATCCAATTGCTCGGCATGAACAGAGTCCCGCTTAGCTCCCTGAGAGGTGAGGTACATCCTCCGACACTCCATCCCTCCAGCCCCAGACTGCCTATGAAGCCAACACCCAGTGTCCACTGACCCAATCAGCAATGGCCCAGCAAGAGTTCTGAGACAGTCCACGAAAACCAAGTTATATTCCAAGCAAGGATAAGTTAATGTCAAAATTGTTCACAAAAAGATAAGTGATATGCCAAGATTGTCGGAGTTTCGGAAGGAGATGTGTTGTCTGTGTCCGTCTGGCTCAGCAGTAGGCCCCGCCCCTCAATAAAAAAATATTTTAAATTAGTTTTTAAGCTCTTTTTTCCCATACAATGGAGATTTTGTTAGATTATTAAAACTCCTTGCAGGTGCATAATAACTGACAACATGGTAACTTAACTCCGTAACAGCCTTCTACCATAAGGGCTTATTTTCCTAATGTGATGCAGATGGCAAATCAGGATAATGCCAAATAGCAGAGGGGGGAATGCAGAAGAGGTCAGAGAAAAGGAAAAAGGAAGAGGAAGGAGAATAGATGCCTATAGTTTAGGTTTAACCGTATGCATCACATGACCTCTATGCTCACACACTTCAGGAACCTCAAAGTGAACAACCAGATATATTTTTATCAAATGTATCTTTCTCATGGTTTTCCTTGTCATTTTTCATCTGTATTTCTCTTATCTGTGGTTCTCTTTGTGTATTTATTGCTTTCCACCTCGGAATAAATCCGGAGCCCTGGAAATAACATGCTTTTAACATTTGAATTACTCTCCTCTGTCAGCTGGACAAGTTAATTAAGTCAATGTCAAGGTACTACCCAAACAAGCAAGCAAGAGGCAACAGATACTCTAATAATACTGAACCTCAGAGTGGCTGTGCTTAAAGGTGTATGAAATATAATTGGAGAGAAATCAAGGATAACAATAAACAGGCCAAGGTCGAGGATAGGAGAAAGTAGGATAAATGAGTACACAAAGTCAAGGTTAGGGATTCCAGAGATAAAAGTAGTTAAAATATGGAGCCAAGTCAAAACCAGTAACATGCTAAATACTAGAACACACTCTTGGGCTACAGTCCAAGGAAGCAGTGGCGTACATACCGGGGTCGCAGGGGTCGCGGCTGCGACCGGGCCCGGCCCACCAGGGGGCCCGGCCGCCCTGCGACCCGGTATGTATGTCACTGGGCCAGCCTCTTCTCCTGGGGGGCCCAGGAGCCGGCCACCTCCGGGCCCCCCGAGGCTGGCCCTGCTGTCATCCGGCTGGCCGGTACTGCGGGCGCGCGAGGGAGCACTGTCTCCTGGGTGCTTCCTCTTCAGCTCCCTCGCGCACCGCACTGATACCGGAGCCGGAAGATGACGTCATCTTCCGGCTCCGGCATCAGTACGCGGCGCGCAAGGGAGCTGAAGAGGAAGCACCCAGGAGACAGTGCTCCCTCGCGCGCCCGCCAGCCTGCCTGCCCACCGGGTGACCGGCCCCCCAGGAGCCCAGCAGCACCACTGGACCCCAGGGAATCCCCTCAGCTCTCCCACAGGTAAGGAGGCTGGGGGGATTTAAAAAAAAAAGTGTTTGTGAGTGTTAGTGTTAGTGAGTGTGTGTTAGAGTGTGAGTGTATGTTAGTGTGTGTTTGTGAGTGTATGTTAGTGTGTGTTTGTGAGTGTGTGTTAGAGTGTGAGTGTGTGTTTGTGAGTGTGAGTGTATGTTAGTGTTAGTGAGTATGTGTTAGAGTGTGAGTGTGTGTTAGAGTGTGTTAGTGTTAGTGAGTGTGTGTTAGGGTGTGAGTGTGTGTTTGTGAGTGTGAGTGTATGTTAGTGTTAGTGAGTGTGTGTGTGTTTGTGAGTGTGAGTGTATGTTAGTGAGTGTGTGTTTGTGAGTGTGAGTGTATGTTAGTGAGTGTGTGTTTGTGAGTGTATGTTAGTGTTAGTGAGTGTATGTTAGTGTGTGTTTGTGAGTGTTAGTGTGTGAGTGTATGTTAGTGTGTGAGTGTGTGTTAGAGTGTGAGTGTGTGTTAGTGAGTGTGTTAGTGTGTGTGAGTGTATGTTAGTGTGTGAGTGTGAGTGTGTGTGAGCGTGTGTGTGTTAGTCTTAGAGTGTGTGTGTGAGTGCATGTTAGTGTGTGTGTGTGTGTGTGTGTTAGAGTGTGTGTTAGTGTGTGTGTCTGTTACTGAGTATGTTTGTGTGCATCTGTTAGTGAGTGTGTATGTATGTCTGTCACTGAGTGTGTGTCTGTCAGTAAATGTGTGCGTCTGTTCATGAGAGTCTGTGTGTGTGTGTCTTAAGCACTTACCTTTCTCCAGCGCCGGACTCCCTTGGCGCTGGGAATCTCTCCGCCTCTCAGCTCCGAATACGCATGCCTGGCAAGAGCCACGCGCGCATTCAAACCGCCCATAGGAAAGCATTATTCAATGCTTTCCTATGGACGTTCAGCGTCTTCTCACTGTGATTTTCACAGTGAGAATCGCAGAAAATCCTCTAGCGGCTGTCAATGAGACAGCCACTAGAGGCTGGATTAACCCTCAGTGAAACATAGCCGTTTCTCTGAAACGGCTATGTTTTCAGCTGCAGGGTTAAAACTAGAGACCTGGCACCCAGACCACTTCATTGAGCTGATGTGATCTGGGTGTCTGTAGTGGTCCTTAAAGTGTATGTGTTTATGCATGCACTGGCGTACATACTGCGGTCACACAGGTTGCAGCCCTGCGACCCGGTGCCCGCCGCCATGTGTTGCGGCCCCTGCCCGCGCAGCGTAAGCGCGCGCGCGGGGGGGCCCACGGATCAGTTTTCGCACCGGGGCCCCATGGGTTGTGTGTACGCCACTGCAAGGAAGTTATCTCAGAGAAAGGGTTTAAATAGTCTCAGGTATGCAGTGATTGGTTGGAGAAATATTATTATTATTGGTATTTATATAGCACCAACATATTCCACTTTACAATATTATAAGATGGGGAGATTTAACAGTAAATGAGACAATTGCAAAAACTTACAGGAACAATAGGTTGAAGACAGCCCTGCTCAAATGAGCTTACAGTCTAGAGGACTAATAAGTAGTAATTATAGTTTGTGTTAGGTGTTTTGACGACAGGTGTTTGGGCTTCAATGTGACTTTATTTAACCCCTTAAGGACCAAACTTCTGGAATAAAAGGGAATCATGACATGTCACACATGTCATGTGTCCTTAAGGGGTTAAAGTGGAATCTAAGCCTTCCGAGTCATTACCAACGTCAGAGCGATATCCAACGTCAGTATGCACCCACCCCCTATGCCGATTGCCGAAGAAGGAGGAGAAGTGTGGCGACTACATAGGACCGCCAGAGAAATGACAGTCTCCTATTTTGAGACTCCATTTCTAGCAGTTTTACAGAATTTATGAAAAATACAGTTGTAAAAGTTATGTACAGTGTTTTCAAACGGCACATACTATTTCACAATGCAATTATATTATTCTAAAAATATAAAACGTGTTTTACATTTAAAAATAAATAGCGTAACTTTACATCTGGCTTCCGTAGTTTATTGGATTCAGAACTACATTTATCCTGAATTTGCTTATATCCTGAACCACATATAAAAAACATGTGTTTCAATTTAAATGTCTTTGCTTATCAACTGGATTGTAAAACGTATTAAGAAAGAAAAAAAATATGTCCCTGTGGATAAACATATTACATATTTGATCACACTTTTGCAAAATATTCACATAAGGGTTTCTTAAAAAAATTGTATTTTGCACCTCCATGGCAGGATGAGTCTATACTGGAACAAACAATTGAGAATATCTTCGAAATGAGCATCAGAATCTAGCACTAGCTCCTATTTCCTGTCCTCAGGAACCCTCACCACAGCTCTTTAAGGATACATTGTTCAGAGCTGATAAGTTAATCATTTGCTTAAAGAATTCTGAGGGAGGAAATGCATTTACATTTTTTCTTTAATAATGTGTAAACTATAGTTAAGAGATAATTAAATTGGTACATTTTGTCTGAAACGGTGTCCTTTTTACCTGTTTAGCTATTTTTGGCCTAATGTTAGTATATATGTTTTATGTTGTTTTGTTGTCTAACAAGGTTGTTTTTATGTAAAAACATTGGTAAAATGTAGCTTTCTATATTTAAAGGGTGTCAATAACCTATCTGTTTGAGGGGGGGGGGGGGGGGAGGGATAAGGGGCTACATTTCTTGGCAAAAATTACCCTATTTGATATGACAGCCAACCATTTTAAATGATACCAATGGGGTAAAAGTTGATCATTACATTTTTTATAAAAGTTTTGTTCCTGAAGCCATCATATAATCATTTTGCATCTTGACAGGTTCTCTTGCTAGTAGTCATGTCCCATCTGAACCACTGATGTGAGATCGGATCAAACTGACAAGTACAATATTTTTCTATACAATGGGCTAGTTTTACACAAGGAAATAACATCAGTCATTAAAATGTTATGTCTGTTTTCCTATGTAATTCATCTCCCACCAAATAAACTATTACATTTAAAGGCAAAATATGACTCAACAACACATACTCAGAAAGAACAGACTACCTGGACTAATAGGACTATATTGTTCACTATTCGTTTGGGATATATACCCTTTTATTTTATTGTTTTACTTGCCAGTTTGATTTTATCATACAATAAAGGAACCCTTGGAAGAATCACCTGCAGTATTCTGTGTGTCAATATTGACAAAGCTGCCTACAGAGGATTGGGTGGAGATAGGTGCTGGATATCCTTAAAGTGCCCATCTGTGCTTAGCATCCGAGCCATATGATGTGAATGGCTCCCCATTTGTGAGTGATAGTCTTAACCCTACTGACCATAACATTATTTGTTTAGACAATATTGCACTATTTCCTGTCATTTTTTATCTTCACAGATTGATTGTACTATTTATTCCAATCAGCTCCACCTTTTGTATGTATATTTTGTGTATTTTATAGAGGTGGTTTAGCGGATACCACTTAAAGGTGTTTTGAGCTTTTTCATTTTAATTACTTCTAATTGGGCACTTTTCATAATATTATCACATTGATAGCATGCAAAAATCTCATCCTGACTTCCCAAGCAAAGATTGTTCAGATTTTTCAGTGAAGTTGCAGGTGATCCTTTGTCACCATCTACATGTAAGCAGTCCATAAGTGTTATACTGCCGTGGGATATGAGTTTAAGGATTCCAGCTAAATCCCAGATGTTAAACTCATAATGTGAACACCTGTGGCTTGTGTTTAAGAGGTTTTTTTTGTGTATCCATCCATGTGCTCAAACATGCAATATTCTCTAAGAGCTAAACCCGCAGTAAACAAACCACCATCTATTATTCTTAAAATGAAACGTAAACCTCATGGGTCACTAACCACTGCAAGAAAACCTGCACATCATGGTTTTGGAAGTATAGGGTGGAATGTATCCATCAGAAATACTTCATTGGAATTTGGGAACACTTTCATTACTTTTAAAGCAAAACTGTAAACATGTTCATAATATTTTATATAAATATATGTACACATACACACATACATAAACAATATATATATATATATATATATATATATATATATACACACAAATAAGTTGGACACTCTCTAGTCTTTAATATCATAAAAAAATATTTAGTGCACTTAAGTAAAGGCTTACACAAAGATCAATGTAAATCGCTCACCAATTAATGTGTCCACTTCTGTGTGCTGTGTGATTGGCTACCATGGAGACTGGCAGTAAACACTAGGCATTGTCAGGAACTCACCAGAGGAGACATTTTAGGTCAAAACAGCCAAACAAATATTATTTAGGTTATATTCTGTCTTGGTGAAAAATTATTTCTGTGTATGACTGTAGCATTTGTATATGTTTGGATGCCCCACAATTCCCAATTTAGCACCATGACAGAATTATTAAAATATATGAAGTTAAAAAAACAAACAGTCACATAATGAGAAACATCAACAGTGTGAACAGGGAATACTTTTATCGGCTGGATTTGATATTCGCCTAAAAGTTTTTAAAAGTTTTCTTCTATAAGTTGTGTTAGCTCTGTTGGCCAGTGCAACAAAAACAGTGAACATGGGAACTCTGAGAACAGGCAAAAACTTAGAGATTGCTTTCTGCTTGCCCTTTGGAGATTTTCTCTGCTCAGATCTCAAAATAAGCTTTCCTCACTTGTACATCAGAGTTAGACTATATAATTTGTATATCAAACCGATCCCGCTTATAAGAGTAGTCCAGATCAGAAATGCCTGCAGGTACCCTTTGCAAGAGATTGCCAATGCAAATGGGAAAAAACACTGTGCAATTTATATACCTGTAAACACCAGTCCCTCCCCTACCAGCATGCAATTCACTGGCTCTTTAAGGACAATTGTGATGTACATCAACAACAATATAATGAGTGGTAATTAGAGATGTCCTGAATAGTTCGCTGGCGAATAGTTTCCCGGCGAACATAGCTTGTTCACGTTTGCCACGGCGGACGAACATATGCGATGTTCGGTCCGCCCCCTATTCGTCATCATTGAGTAAACTTTGACTCTGTACCTCACAGTCAGCAGACACATTCCAGCCAATCAGCAGCAGACCCTCCCACCTCCTGGACAGCATCCATTTTACATTCATTGTGAAGCTGCATTCTTAGTGAGAGTAGGGACAGTGTAGCTGCTGCTGATTTAATAGGGAAATTGATAGCTAGGCTAGTGTATTCAGTGTCCACTACAGTCCTGAAGGACTCATCTGATCTCTGCTGTAAGGACAGAACCCCAAAAAGTCATTTTTAGGGCTAGAACATCAGTCTGCTTTTTTTTTTCTGTGTGTAATCTAATTGCAGTTGCCTGCCTGCCAGCGTGTGTGTCAGGCTCACAGCGTGTAGTGTTCCCACTTGCCCAGTGCCACCACTCATATCTGGTGTCACAATAGCTTGCATTTAAAAAAAAAAAAACTTTTTGGACTGTAATATAATACCTGTCAGTTTCCTTCACATGTGTACGTTTCAGGGCCTGCCAGGGCACAGTGTCACACCAGTGCAACTCATATCTGGTGTAACAGTAGTGTACATTTAAAAACAAACTAGAAATTTGACTGTGAAATAATAGCAGTCAGTTTCCTTCACTCGTATGCGTTTCAGGGCCTGCCAGGGCACAGTGTCACACCAGTGCAACTCATATCTGGTGCAACAGTAGTGTACATTTAAAAAAAAAAAAAAAAAACTAGAAATTTGACTGTGAAATAATAGCAGTCAGTTTCATTCACGTGTGTGCGTTTCAGGGCCAGCCAGGGCACAGTGTCACACCAGTGCAACTCATATCTGGTGCAACAGTAGTGTACATTAAAAAAAAAAACTAGAAATTTGACTGTGAAATAATAGCAGTCAGTTTCATTCACGTGTGTGCGTTTCAGGGCCTGCCAGGGCACAGTGTCACACCAGTGCAACTCATATCTGGTGTAACAGTAGTGTACATTTTTTAAAAAAATAAAATTTTGACTGTAATAGATTGAATACCAGTTAGTTTTCTGCAAGCGTGTGTGTCAGGCCTACAGCGTCTACTCTGCCAACTTCTGCTAGTGCCCAGTGCCACTCATATCTGTTCTCACAGTAGCTTGCACGCATAGTACCACTAATCGAAAAAAAAATGACAGGCAGAGGCAGGCCACCCCGCTGGGGCCGTCGTGGTCGTGGTGCTGTGATTCCCTTTGGCCCTAGAATAATGCCCAGTGTTCAGAGGCCACGTACCCTGAACTCGAAAAGTTCTGAGGACATAGTTGACTGGCTAACACAGGACACCCAATCTTCTACAGCTTCCGCTCGGAACCTTGACGCACCATTCTCCTCCAGCTTAGCTTCGGGCACCTCTCAAGTTACCACTCGCCCGCCTGCCGCCACCACCAACACTAGCACCACAGCCGCTTCACTTGATCTGTCAGAGGAGTTATTTACACATCAGTTGGAAGAAATGAGTGATGCGCAACCATTATTGCCAGAGGATGTAGATAACAGGAATATATATCAGTCAGACAGCATTACACACATGGACGTACGGTGTGATGATGATGATGTTGTACCCGCTGCTGCTTCCTTTGCTGAGTTGTCAGATACAAGTGAAGCGGTTGATGATGACGATGCGTCCGTGGATGTCACGTGGGTGCCCGCTAGAAGAGAAGAAGAACAGGGGGAAAGTTCAGATGGGGAGACAGAGAGGAGGAGGAGACGAGTTGGAAGCAGGGGGAGGTCGTCGCAAGGAGCTAGTGGCACAGTCAGACAGCATGCATCGGCACCCGGGGTTAGCCAAACAGCACGCCAATCAATGCATGCTGTTGCCACCACCAGAATGCCGTCATTGCAGAGCTCAGCAGTGTGGCATTTTTTTTGTGTGTCTGCCTCTGACAACAGCGATGCCATTTGCAACCTGTGCCAAAAGAAACTGAGTCGTGGGAAGTCCAACAGCCACCTAGGTACAACTGCTTTGCGAAGGCACATGATCGCACATCACAAACACCTATGGGATCAACACATGAGTACAAGCAGCACACAAACTCAAAGCCGCCATCCTCCTCCTGGTCCAGCATCTTCAGCCACGTCAACCACTGCTGGCCTCCTTGCCCCCTCTCAACCATCCGCCACTCCGTCTCTCGCCTTGAGCAGTTCCTGCTCATTTGCCCACAGTCAGGTGTCTGTCAAGGACATGTTTGAGTGTAAGAAGCCAATGTCACAAAGTCACCCCCTTGCCCGGCATCTGACAGCTGGCTTGTCTGAACTCTTTGCCCGCCAGGTTTTACCATACAAGCTGGTGGAGTCTGAGGCGTTCCAAAAATTTGTAGCTATTGGGACACCGCAGTGGAAGGTACCCGGCCGAAATTTCTTTGCACAAAAGGCAATCCCCAACCTGTACTCGATTGTGCAAAAGGAAGTAATGGCATGTCTGGCACACAGTGTTGGGGCAAGGGTCCATCTGACCACTGATACCTGGTCTGCAAAGCATGGTCAGGGCAGGTATATCACCTACACTGCGCATTGGGTAAACCTGCTGACGGCTGCCAAGCATGGAATGCGTGGCTCTGCAGAGGAGTTGGTGATACCGCCACAACTTGCAGGCAGGCCTGCTGCCACCACCTCTTCTCCTCCTACTTCATCCTCTTCCATAACCTCCTCGGCTGAGTCCTCTTCTGCTACTGCGTCTTGCTCCACATCAACGGCACCCCCCCCAGCTCCCCGGGTACTATTCCACATCCCGGATATGGCAGTGTCACGCTGTCCTGGGGTTGACTTGCCTGAAAGCAGAGAGTCACACAGGAAAAGCACTCCTGTCCGCCGTGAATGCACAGGTGGATCAGTGGCTGACTCCGCACCAACTGGAGATCAGCAAAGTGGCTTGTGACAACGGAAGAAATTTGTTGGCGGCATTGAATTTGGGCAAGTTGACACATGTGCCGTGCATGGCACATGTGTGTAATCTGATCGTACAACGCTTTGTGCATAAGTACCCAGGCTTACAGGATGTCCTGAAGCAGGCCAGGAAGGCGTTCCTACACGGCCATGGCGCTCTTTTCAAATATCCAGTGGCGAAACAACATGCCAGTGAGGCCCTTGATTTGCGACAGCTTGACACGTTGGAATTCAACACTCCTAATGTTCGACTGCCTGCTCCAACAAGAAAAAGCTGTTAACGACTATTTGTATGACCGGGGTGCTAGAACAGCCTCTGCAGAGCTGGGAATTTTTTTGCCACGTTACTGGACGCTCATGCGCAATGCCTGTAGGCTCATGCGTCCTTTTGAGGAGGTGACAAACCTAGTCAGTCGCACCGAAGGCACCATCAGCAACATCATACCATTTGTTTTCTTCCTGGAGCGTGCCCTGCGAAGAGTGCTGGGATCAGGCCATAGATGAGCATGAAGAGGAAGAGTTGTGGTCACCATCACCACCAGAAACAGCTTTATCAGCATCGCTTGCTGGACCTGCGGCAACACTTGAAGAGGATTGTGAGGAAGAGGAGTCAGAGGAGAAATGTGGCTTTGAGGAGGAGGAGGAAGACCAACCACAACAGGCATCCCAGGGTGCTCGTTGTCAGCCAATCTGGTAC
This sequence comes from Pelobates fuscus, assembly GCF_036172605.1. NCBI lineage: Eukaryota > Metazoa > Chordata > Amphibia > Anura > Pelobatidae > Pelobates > Pelobates fuscus. The sequence goes on along the minus strand of NC_086329.1, from coordinate 74,650,568 downwards.
CCGTGGTGTTGTACGTGACCGGGGGGGAAGAACATACCTTCAGTGAGATCACTGAGGACGAGGAACGGGACATGAGTAGCTCGGCATCCAACCTTGTGCAAATGGGGTCTTTCATGCTGTTGTGCCTGTTGAGGGACCCTCGTATAAAAAGGCTGAAGGAGAACGACCTGTACTGGGTGTCCACGCTACTAGACCCCCGGTATAAGCAGAAAGTGCCTGAAATGTTACCGAATTACTGCAAGTCGGAAAGGATGCAGCAGTTCCAAAATCAATTAAAAAGTATGCTTTACACAGCGTATAAGGGTGATGTCACAGCACAATGGGAATCTAACAGGGGAAGAGGTGAAAGTAATCCTCCTCCTCCCACGACCACGCCAGCAAGGACAGAACGCTTTACAGATGTGTTGTTGATGGAGGACATGCAGAGCTTTTTAAGTCCTACGCATCGCCACAGCCATTTGGGGTCCACCCTCAGAGAATGACTCGACCGACAGGTAGCAGACTACCTCGCCTTAACTGCAGATATCGACACCGAGGAGCTATGAACCCTTTGACTACTGGGTGTGCAGGCTTGACCTGTGGCCTGAGCTATCCCAATTTGCGATAGAACTTCTGGCCTGCCCCTGCTTCAAGTGTCCTGTCAGAAAGGACCTTCAGTGCAGCAGGAGGTATTGTCACTGAGAAGTGAAGTCGCCTAGGTCAAAAAAGTCTAGATTACCTCACCTTTATTAAGATGAATGAGGGATGGATCCCGAAGGGACTGACAGTGGGTGATACATTCGACTAAACAAGGCCTGATGAGGGGGACGTAACAGGGATTAAACTGATAAGAATAGTACTACTTAACACACCACTCCTATCTGGTGGCACATTAGATTACACGCGCAGTGCCCCAAATTTTAAGAAGGAGGACCAACCAAGCATCTTTTTCCATCTCCCGGTACCTAAAATAGATGCCATATACACGTCCCCTGATGGGGGACATAACAGGGATTAAACGGTTAAGAATAGTACTACTTAACACACCTTATAATAACGCAGAGAGAGGAGTCTGAAGAAGAGTCTGAAGAAGAGGAGTCAGAGGAGCCACCGCTTTGAGGAGGTGGAAGACCAAACACAGCAGGCGTCTCAGGGGTCACCTTTCTGTTGTCACCTTTGTTGTCACCTTTCGGGGACCCTTGGTGTTGTACGTGGCTGGGTGGAGGAAGAGACCTTCAATGACATCAGTGAGGACAAGGAACCGGACATGGCTAGCTTGGTATCCAACCTTGAACAAATGGGGGGTTTGCGGTTGTGCAAATGGACTGTTTGCGGTTGTTTGCGGTGCGTTAAACGGGGAGTTTGGTCTGTCACTGTGAAAGCAGGCGTAACCCTTACACTACCTGATCGATACAACATCATACCTGATGTTTTAAAGCACGTTATTCCAAACAATTTAGGAATGTTAGGTGATTTATGCCATTTATGGATTAAACCAGACTCTGCATCAACTGTGTAATTTTCCATGGGAGTTTTGCCATGGATCCCCCATGGAAAATTTTATGTTCGCGACATCTCTAGTGGTAATTTAAATGGGCTTGTCTAAATCTAAATTATTGGTGTTATAAGCCACAACTTCTGGTTTCTCAGCAGGGATTTGTGTATACTATACTATGATCTTTCTTTATTCTGAATAACACAGCGTAGCCTCTAAGAAGCTCCACTTTTCAGCTTTTCAACTATGATGTTTTTAAGTTATAGACAATAGCCTGAAGAGCATTCAACCTGTTAAGTGATTAATTTCAAATAATAAAATCAACAGCAAAGCAAAACACTATGTAGTTGATATGTAGATTAAGGTGAAATGATTGACAAAACCTCTAAATTGTGACCAGTAGCAAACAAAACATGGTTTTTCAGGAGAAAATTACTTTTTTCCAGCACTAAATGATGTTGGAAATGTATGGATGAACCATCTTTGAAGCTGGATAACAAGCATAGCCAACTAGCCAACACTCTTCATACACAACTTCTAAAGCCTCTGAACTCCGCTCAGTCTACCACCTGGGCAGCAATCTTCACAGGCGCTTGATCTGTCCTGTGCTGGGACAAGGAAGAACTGAGGTGGGTTTGCCGGGGGAATCTCTTAATAGGGTAAAGGGGAGGGACTTAGTCTTAATCATCTATCTTGCAGATGCTTGTCCCAATTAGGAAGCACAACCCATACGTACTGCCACAATATGTCAGAAAAATATGCATTTTTGTACAAATATGGACTATAGTCAATTATTGTTATTTATTATTATATTTATAGAGTGCCAACAAATTCCGTAGCGCTTTACAATGGGTGGACTAACAAACATGTAATTGTAACCAGACAAGTTTGACGCACAAAAATAGAGGGGTTGAGGGCCCTGCTCAATGAGCTTACATGCTAGAGGGAGTAGGGTTAAGTGACACAAAAGGTAAGGGAAAAATTAGGGAAGTAGATCGGTAGAATAGTATTAAATGAAGACTTAGTGTGGGGTTTTGGAACCATTAACAGTTTAATTGATATGTTTTTGTGAAAAGGTGTTTTTTATGATTTTTTGAAAGAATGGAGACTCTAACATCTAACGGAAAAGGGAAGGGAGTTCCACAGGAGCAACACAGCCCTAGAGAAGTCTATAGAGAAGTCAATTCTAAATAGCACAGATTAGAACTATGGTGCCTGATTGGTAAAACAACCAATAGTGGTTGTGTGAGTCCCAGTCTGAAGGAATTAAAATATATCCAATGATATAAATTAACTATTTTATAGGATACTCTGCACTCTTACAAATGCTTAAGGACCCGGGCACCACCGAGTTAGAAAAACTATTGCTAAATCATGTTTATAACACAAATATATGAATAAATATACACTTAAGCCATGACAGAGTTATTCAAATTGGTATATGCTACAATATTCCTGCTAATAAATTCCTGTTCTAAAAATCTTATCTCTCAAACAACGGTGGAAGCTTACAAAATATTTGGGTTTTCATTTTATCATTAGCATATTCAAAAAAGTGAAAATGTAGGCAGGGCCCATTAGTAACAAGGAGAAAGGTCTCCAACAAAAGTATTGTGAGTGAAATTCCAACACAGTCAATTTGAGGACTTCATAAAGATTTTATGATAGGTAGATTGTGTACTGGGTTGGGCACAATCAGAAGGTGAGAGATTCTTCCCCTACCTTCCTTTTTTCCCCTCTCTCTCTCTCTTTTCCCCCCCTCTCTTCTTCTTAAATTCTTTCCTCACTTCTATTTAAATATAAAAAACATGTTTGGTAGTTTTGACAGTTATTAATCTTTGAGACTGGGGTAAAGTTAAAAGAATTGCTTTACTTTGAAATGTTTCTGTCCTTTAGTGTCAGTCAGTGTCTCAGAAACTCTAGACAAATTTAAAATCGACACATTTGCCACACTGGAAAGTGCCCACTAAAGAATTGGTGAGCTAATTCCAAGAAGGTCTTGCGTTCAAAGGCTGGCTAGGGACCAACATATCCTTTTGATTTTTACCTCAAGCTGTTAATGATGCAAACTGAGTAAGTGCTTATTTAAAATGTGCATCAAATTTAAGGAGGGGCCAAAATCTCCCCATAATGGTTTTTATTTTCCCCCATCCAGTATTGAAATTTGCTACACAAAGTATAAGATTGGCTTGTTCATTCTCAATAGTGTTGTTATCCAAACGTAGTTTTCTGTCCTTATCAAGGGGTCTCTTATTTGATTGCTTCAAACACTGCTTGGGATGAACTTGTGCCCTGAACAAGTGCATAATTGAGAGGCCTTTGTTTTGAGATCATCAAATCGACAAAAAAATCCTTCTTAACCTCAAATATTTCCCAGTGGGGATACCCTTCTTAAGTGAAGAGGTATGGTAATTACCCCATGTGAATAAACTGTGTGTTGCAATAGATAAGGAAGTCTGTATTTTCCCAGATTCATTAATGGACAATATACAGTCAAGAAACTTCAGGGACAGATTCACAATTTCCACGGTAAACATTAGATTAAGGTTATTGTCATTTAGACAATCCACAAAGCATTGAAAGAGCTCCTTGGTGCCAGTCCATAAGACACTTAGTGCTGACGGGGTCTGAACAAAGAACACAACAGCAGATAAGAACCATTCGGCCCATCTAGTCTGCCCAATATTTCAAAATACTTTTAATTAGTCCCTGGCCTTATCTTAAGTCTAGGATAGCCATATGCCTATCCCACGCATGCTTAAACTCCCTCACTGTGTTAACCTCTACCACTTCAGCTGTCTTTAGACTTGAGACCAGAAACCCAAGCCTTCTGTTGGATTTCTGGGTGGGAGGTTCTAAACATATTTAGACATATTTAGGTTGATCTCACCCTAGCAATATAGGGTCAGGGGACTGGACATTCACTGGTGATAAAACCATTGCACTTTTTGGATTTATAACCAAATATTTCTATATCTTTTCTTTTCGCACTTCCTTCATTATGCCCTAGCTAATGGTTATTTAATTGTTTATTCAATTTCAAACCCCTTTGGATTTCACCTTACTTAGTAAATTTATAGGAGGTTTATTTTCATATAAAATATTATAAGTATATTTGTCATGCAACTGGCGTAACGCTTTTTATGACACAAGATGATGGAGAATGAGGATTATACAATTAAAATGGACCAATCATCATTGAGCTTTTAATAGAGATAAATTATTTTACATTCTATTTTATTTAAAAATTATACTTGGAAATCAAAGATCCAGAAATGAATCCATGTAGCAAAAAGACATTTGCCAAAAGAAAAGGATTTATTAGAAATATAAAAAGAAGAATTTCAGAACCAATGCCAAATAGATGGAGACAACTCTATAATTTTCGAGACATCGACCAGATTGGTTTGCTGTCAATCAACTAATGTGCTAATTTGCACATGGAATATAAAATACAATATATTTCTAAGATAAAAAAAATAGTCCAGAGGCCCAGAAGTAAAAATAAATAAATATATATATGACTTTTGATATGTGTTTTTATCACAACATACTCCAGTTCAGTTGCACATGACTTTGGGGTGGAAGCTTTACATTACCATCCATGGTCTGTTTACATCTTCATGTATGTACAGGGTTCCTAATCTCCTGTCCCATTAATGTTCTACCTCTCCACTTCAAAAAGAATATTAGCTGGATATACTGACCTTCAAACTATATATGTTTAAGCCCATCCCACACGACAAGAGATGTCTACCCAGCAATTTATTGCACTACATACTACTAGGACACCCCCCACCTACCCCAACGCCAAACAAATAAATGAAGAAAAAAAAACACACAGATGATTTAATTTAACCTGCTTGGTGTGAAGCAATTCATCAAAATGGAAAAAAAGGGAATATAAGACAGACACAAACACAAATGTGTCCTGTCACATGCGCAATGTGCCTTTCTCGATATATGTGCAATCTTGGCCACTGTTAATTACTTTCCTCAGACCATAATAATTTTGATACAAAAATTGTGTTAATCTATACTTTTTTCCCTAACCTGATAATTTCTTCTGCCAAAATAAGACATATATTTCTTAATTTAAAGTTAAATAATGACTTGTACAAAGATTTTAGCATCATACAGTTTATTATAGAACGCATAGTTACTGTGACTGTTGTAAGGATATTTGGCTTTATACTTAGAAAATGTGATATCTTATCACAGACGAGTTTGTTCATTAGACACATTCTACATCAGTAGTTACCGGACTGACACATTTTTGTTTATCTACACATTTATCTCTAACTACAAAGTGTAGTAGCAACCTCAAGACCTGTAAGGAGTATCATGTCCTCTCTAAGCAATATGAAAATAAGTTAACAGGACACAGAGAGGCTTAGCTTGAAAGCCTGGTGCACTGACGAGTTGCCAGATCCACAATTCACAATACTGCCTGTGACCTTTAGCCACTACAACAGAGGGTATTAAGTATACCGGACTGTGATATCTTGAATTTGGAGAAGTTGTAGCAGAACTATAAAAAGAGCATTAACTAAGAATTCAAGATTACGCTTCTTTTTTATTTCCCAGAGCTCAAATGACACATCAACAACAATGTTTTTCTTGAGAACTGAAATGGGCTTCTGTGTTTTGAAGACATTTCAGTATTGTTGGCTCTGTCCTGCAGCTTACTGGCAAATGGACAACTTTAGTTTGGTTGGAAACCATAAATCATAACTCACAGCTCTTTGAATGCCTCTAGAAAAATAGCAAGATACACAATACATAAACAACACATATTCCAAGCAAATAAACATATTGCTGTAACTATGTTAAAAAGAAACACAAAGGTAAACTGTTCAGAAAACAGAAATGTTCAAAAAATACAGCTAAAAAGTGGTGTCTGCCAATGATGTAGTATTTTTCAGCCATACTTAGCATCCTATTGGAGAAACAGAAATCAACAAAATACAGAGGAAATTCATGGATATGCCAAGATTCAACTGGCTATAGTGAGGTCCTACAGAATTCCTCCTGAGAATGGGTTTAAGCTACTTTGCAGACATGTGTGGAAGTATAGCAGACTCTTAGCTTAGAATACTTTTGCTGTGTGTAAACAGCATTTGCTATTTAAAAGTGAAATATCAAATTACGCGGAAAAAAAAAAACACACGGAGGAAGGAATGCCATTCAGAACGTTTTCATTAAGACACTGTCGTTATTCAGGTTAATGAAAGAATCTGTTCTTAGTTCAATGTTTCAGACAGTATCTTAGAAGAGAAACTCACTCGTTAATCCTTTTTTTTATTTAACTATTTCTGGCATGCAGCTAATTACATTGTGGTTGTTTTTTATTTCCAGTTTGGTATTTAAAAAAAATATATATATATTTGTGTAAGGGGCAAATAGCCGTATATGGAGTATGGATCCAGCATAAGCGTAGGATAGTATAAATGGAGCAAGTCGGTTGTGGTGTGCCGAGACCGACGATACGGTAGGCCTGTAAATAAAGAGGGCCCACCAAGGAGTAAGAAAGTAAAGTAAATGGAAAGAAAAGAGAAAGTGTTGAAATGAGGAGTGGGTGGGAGGGTCATTCTGCTGCTGACCTCAATCGATATGAGTCAAGTAAGGGGTGTCCCTTATATAGGGGAGTGAATTAATTTAAGCCCCTCCCACAAATACAGGCCAAACGGCCTTAATACTTGTGTAAGGGGCAAATAGCCGTATATGGAGTATGGATCCAGCATAAGCGTAGGATAGTATAAATGGAGCAAGTCGGTTGTGGTGTGCCGAGACCGACGATACGGTAGGCCTGTAAATAAAGAGGGCAAAAATGAATAATCAAAGATTTAATACAGTCAACAAATATATACAAATTAACCAGACATTTCCTTAAATGCATTACAGTATTTAATTCCTGGAAGAATTTTGAAGGTAGGAATCTAGGACCGAAAGTGGACACCATTTGTTGTGGGTAGGATAGTATGTTATCTCTACTGTTGGTCCGTGTTGACTCGTTTCGGAATGTGGTAGAGCCAATAGGTAATGATATATGTGTTTACATACGTGGGATCGTTGAAGACAATGATCTGTCTGAGTGGTGGTGATGGTAGTGGATTCTCTGGCCCGAGAAAGGCATAAAAGGCAATGTGCATGGCTGGTAATGGCCGACTTGGTGTATAATTGAATGGTTGTAGATCTAATAGGTCCGATAAGGATGAAAAGTTGGATGGCTATTGGTAATCTCTGAAAGTATCATGGGGGAATGGATTCCTGAAAACCTCTGAGTATATTCTTGTCTGGTATGATAGCATGAAGTTATGGTAGTTTTGGCCATAGGTTATCCTGTGTTGTTGAATGCCTGTAAAATATATAATTAATGGTGTGTGAGATAGTTTAAGGTGGCAAAAAGAAGCAAAACCTAGGAGAAATGTTATGACACAGGTTGAGCTATGTTGTGTTCCAATGAGATTCTTTAAGCCAGGTAAAAAGCTGTGTTATGCATTCAGACAAGTATGGGACGAAAGTGCTAGGTGGGATAGTGCATGCTATGCTGCATGAGTATGTCTAATCCATGATTTTGTCTCTGGAACGAAAGAGTGGCCGTGACTGTATGGGCGGCTGTAGGAAGCGTATGATGAACATGCCTGGAATATAAATGAGACAATTGTCGGCAAGGATGTATACCCCCGTCCGGTACATGAAAGTGAAATGTGATAAGTGGCCAACCAAGTGAGTTCCCCAGAAATATCATGACCTTATGGATGAGTAGTGGCGTTTGTTGATGATATAACATGTGCCTAGTTGTCTGAGTAACAACGGATTGATGACCCTGACCATGATTTACCCCATGCCACAGCAGCGGCTACAATTGGGAAGTTCTCCCAAAGGGGCTGAGGTGGTGGGAAAATTTCCAAACCTGGATGCCATGGCCAACAGTCTAGGGACATCTTATGATCGTCAAGTTGGAAGTGTGGAAAAAAGGGGAAAGTACTCTGGATGTGAAAGCGTGGTCTTGTGGTATGATTGGCATGGCAAAATTAAGGAACCTGGTAGGGATTGTAGTTCCTTGCAGTTGTAAGTACTAAGCAGGAGGTAGTGATTGATGTAGTTGAGAATGTTCCCTATTTGTCTTGTGGTAACTTGCGTGTATGGATGCCGACTCAAGTCATATGCCCAGTAATGTGATGATAGTGTCTGAGCCTTCTGTTTCTTATGGGGTACTGGGACACCCAAGTGGTCAACCAGACTAAGCTGCCGTGAGGCTTCTAGTGAAAAATATGTTATCTTTGATCAACAAGAAGTCTTCTAGATAGTGTATGACTGTAAGGCCTCTGGATATGTTATCATAACCAGCACAGAGTATCTGCGAAATATCGATAGTAGGCTAATCTGTAGCTCGAAAGTTGAGCAGGGAAAGGATTGCCCAATTTATGCCATGTAAGTGCCAGTGTGTAGGGTAGATGGTAGCCGTTTACTGCGTTGATGATATTGGTCTTCCTTAATCAAGCTTCAACCCATGCTTGAGTGATAGCTGTAAAGGTAGGTCAATGGTGTTGTAAAGTAAGAAAACTCCTCAGAGGGTATGAGGGAGTTCAGACTTGGGGTAGCCGAGGTGTGTGGTGCCAATAAGGCTACGGTTAGTCTTTGTTTAAGGGAAGATTCCTTGTGACAATACCAATGTGTTTGTGTTTGGTGCCATGCTGTAAATGGTGGAGATTGGAAGACCCTTCTGCAAATCTTTGCTACGAGTGTGTTTACAGCCAATGGTTTTGTTGTGCTGACTAAGTGAGGGCATGCTATATTCCTTGAAGGTGTGTTTATGATACCTGTATGGGAGCCCTTTGAAGCTCCAGAGCTTTAGTAAATCTACTACAAGTCTGGAAGGGTGATGAGTCAGTAGTGTTGAAAATGCATTAGTGTGTACAGATGGTGAGTACGTTATTTGTAAGTTGTATTGGGACACATGGTTTGTCATGTGCCCTGAACCATTTGAACATATATGCAACAGTCTATATGCAATGCAACTACTCATATCAATGGTCTCTGGTAGTTCAGAGGTGCTGGTACCTGGAGCCTGAGAGTGCTCGTCCATTTGTTTGGGACAAACTCCCTTCTGTATGGGTACCTGCACAAATAAACATCTCTACATATTCCAAAATGCCAACCCAACCAAGGGATGGTCAGTTCCCGATTTACCTGGAATCCCTGGATCTGACCATCACAGATACATCATCATACATATATATGCCTTGCTTCCCCAATGTGCTGGGATCATACGTGCAGGGTTAACGTCTTGTGTGTCATAAGAATTGATTGTACCAGGTAACCAAGTTTCGGTTGGTGCTGGTTGTAGAATAGCGTGAGGCCCAGCCTTGTGAGGGCTGTGGTGACCAACTCGAGATTGCCAGTCTATCATAAATTTTTTTTGTTATTTTTTGGGGGGGCTCATGAGTTTATGAGTGAGGCTAGCATAGCCTGGGTGTCACCTGAGTTGATGTAGCTGGGCCTTCCCCTGCCTTCGTGTTGTCCGTTGATGTATGGAGGAGTTTGAATAACTCTGCTTTCCTTGCTGTAGCAGGGTAGGGGATTTGTCACCTCCTTAGGTCGGTGGTAATGTGTGGGATCGTCCAGGATCTGATTGCTGCTGGACTAGCAACATCTCCTCTGCTTGAAGGTGTATCAATTCTAGCCGGGGTGCTAGGAAGAGGTGATTCTTCACCATCTTTTGGAGAAATACTTAAATAACAATAAAGATTGCATAATATTTGTACCCAGGGTTCTTGTACTGGCTTGCTAGCTAAGCCGTAAGGCGAAACGATTAGGCTTGGTGTTTTTTTTTTTTTTGGGGGGTGACTGGTGAGGCCCTGCTAGTTGCCAAGTGGCTTGAGAGGCTCTATCTATGCTTGGCGCGAGGGGATTTTGTGTGGCCACTGAATGTTGTGGCAGGATGTTGGCCTCTCGGTGACAGTAACCAGAAAATAGGAAGGGGAGTGACAGGTGAGGCCCTCTCTATGATACAATGCGAGGCGGCTAGCTCATGAGTGGCCCGAGGGGTGTATGCCTCTGACGAGTGAGGCGGGGTGTTGGCCTCGCGGGACCACTAACCAAAGCATAATGCAGAGAAAAAAGGGGGTAATACCTATTGGGCCCTAGAACCCTAATTGCCAGTACACTATTACTATTCCAGGGAAGGTAAGAGATGAAAAACTACGTGAGCAGGTGTATGTACCTGGTAGTATGGTATTGAACCTGACAATCCGTATAGGTTTTTAGTAGTAACTGTAACCTGAATGGATAAAACCGTATGGCATAAGGAAATGTGGCATGGACCAAGCTTATCTTAATACGTACAGTATATGTGAAAAGTAAAGTGCCATGATGTGTAAATATTAAACATCGTAGCCATACTGGTTAAATATGTATCAATCTTAACCCATTAAGTGCCGTATGTACAAGTGAAAAGGTGGTCTGTCCCCACCTTGTAAGTTGTATGTCCCCTTGCTAGGGGAAAGTCTGTTGTGTGAGCAGCGTGCTGTGAAAAATGTATGTGAACTATATTACCAGTTACGTATATACAGACGTGTCTGCTACTGTGTAATAATATATGTATTTATAACAGATGTTTGATATAGTACTTGCTATGTGAATTGTTGTATTATTGAATGGTAGGGGTCAGTGAACATGGTGTTGCAAAATGCAAGTGCACTGGAGATCTGCAGAGTGCCCTATAGGTGGCAGTGCAGTTGGATACTGATTGGTATGTGAAATGTTGTTTGTCTGTTGACCTATAGGTGTCAGTGTTTTGGTGTTTGTAAAACCCCATGAAAATTGTCAATGTACTTGACAGACCTGTAGGTGGCAGTGTTGATAGAACCACTGTTGGTCTTGATGTGAAATGTAAATTATTGTGAATAAAACCTGAAGTTGAGCCCGTGCTGGAGTTTAATTTATGGTTATGTTTAAAACAATCTTATGTGTAATTTATATTGGCTGGTAAATTGTATATGACATGTGAAGACAGTTTTGCTGTTGACCAGTAGGGGTCAGAAATGCTGATTGTATGTTAAAATACCCTTTAACCCCTTAAGGACCAAACTTCTGGAATAAAAGGGGATCATTACATGTCACACATGTCATATGTCCTTAAGGGGTTAATCCTACCGTTTGACAGATAGGAGTCAGTATAAAAGTGAAAATGCTGTAGTTAGTTTGTTTGCTTATGAAGTGAAATAAAGTCTGAGAAGCCTGTAGTATACCGATTGACCGGTAGGGGTCAGCATGTAGGCGAAAATGCCATGGTTTATTGTTTTGTACATGAAAAGCAAAAATGTCCTAGAAGCCTGTAGTACACCGAATGACTGATAGGGGTCAGTGTGTAGGTGAAAAATGCAGTGGTTTGTTGGTTTGTACATGAAATGCAATAATGTCTGAGAAGCCTGTAGTACACCGAATAACCGGTTGGGGTCAGTGTGTAGGCGCAAATGCAGTGGTTCGTTGATTTGTACATGAAATGCGATAATATCTAAGAAGCCTGTAGTACACCAAAAGACCAGTAGGGGTCAGTGTGTAGGCGAAAATGCAGTTGTTCGTTGATTTGTACATGAAATGCAATAATGTCTGAGAAGCCTGTAGTACACCAAATGACCAGTAGGGGTCAGTGTGTAGGCGCATATGCAGTGGTTCGTTGATTTGTACATGAAATGCGATAATGTCTAAGAAGCCTGTAGTATACCAAAAACCGGTAGGGGTCAGTGTGTAGGTGAAAATGCAGTGGTTTAGTTGTTTGTACATGAAAATGCAAAAAACGTCTAAGACGGCTGTAGTACACCAAATGGCCGATAGGGGTCAGTGTGTAGGTGAAAAATGCGGTGGTTGGTTGTTTTTTACATGAAATGCAATAATGTCTGAGAAGCCTGTAGTACACTGAATGACCGATAGGGGTCAGTGTGTAGGTGAAAATGCAGTGGTTCGATGGTTTGTACATGAAATGCAATAATGTCTGAAAAGCCTGTAGTACACTGAATGACCGGTAGGGGTCAGTGTGTAGGCGAAAATGCAGTGGTTCGTTGGTTTGTACATGAAATGCGATAATGTCTAAGAAGCCTGTAGTACACCCAAAGACCAGTAGGGGGTTTAAACGAATGATATGCTTGAACTTGCAATGGTTTTAGAACAGACTTAGACAAAATGCAGCCGTAAAGTGAGGACCTGACCCGTGCATGGTGCCGTGGGACTGATGCCTGGCGTAACGGGTAGGTCGATTTACAGTTTGTGAGTCACTTGGACACCATCCACGGTGATGGATTGAAGAAAGAAGGTGGTAGGCCAGAAAAGCCTGTGGCTGGATTCCTGACACAGCTCTGCTTAGAAAACCTCATGGAGTAATCAGGTAAAATGGCATCTGGATGACCCGGAAGTGGAAATCATTCTGCTGCTGACCTCAATCGATATGAGTCAAGTAAGGGGTGTCCCTTATATAGGGGAGTGAATTAATTTAAGCCCCTCCCACAAATACAGGCCAAACGGCCTTAATACATATATATATATATATTTATATATATATATATATATATATATATTTCTTAATCTTTATTGAAAATTTTGTTTTCCACATATGTTTATATCTATTTAGTTTGGTATTTTAAAAGCAACTATTATATATCCTAGTTCTACTGAACTTAGTGCCTCTGACACTGGGGTTTTTATTGAATTATTTTTTATATGGCTACATACATGTAATATAGGGTAGTTTGTTAGGTGCTTATGAATTAGTTAGAGTTTATGAATTGGTGTTTCAATATTCCATAAAATTCATCATCACCAAGACATATTAAAGAGTCAACAACCTACATATATCTACAGGTTCTAGAGCAGGGATCCAAAGTTTGAGATGACTGCTCAATAGGCAGTTACTTTAGTTTGAATATATTGGGCATTGTGGCTATAACTAGGAACCAAAAGCTTAAAAACATATATGGCCAAACCATTTAGAGGTCACATCATCCATTCCGTAGTTGGATGCTTTCTGGAATAAATTTGACCAGCAGGGTGGACATCTGTTCCACAGTCAAGGCAGGTAGACTCATCTTTCCAGGAACAATTTCAGAACACTTAAAACGCAATAATTTATATGATATACTGTGGCTCAAGTAATCTTAGTCAATTCAGTATTGTATGTATCTCTGAGTGACTTTGATCAAACAGTGATCTCTCTTTCATGCTAGCTTTGATAATAGGGAATCTGATCACACAAGTGACAAAGCAAATCCTAGATTTTTATGTCTTTATTGGACACATAAATCCAGCAGTCTCTGTCTTTGTTAAAAAAGTATGCAAACATTTAAGATAATCAGACCCATTAAGAGATAATTGAAATCAAATGTTCCAATCAGTGAGATAGCAATCAGGTGTGGGAGTTAAAGAGGGTCTTTCCAAATAATAAAAGAAAATTCAGCATCTGTTTTTTAAGACACAAGTTTGCAAAACAAACCATGTTTCTAGAAAATAGTACAAAAGAGTTTCCTAGGGGCCAACAAAGCTCTTCTGAGGAAAGTGTATCAAGGTCAGTGCTAAAGACCTTGACTTGTATCACTTCAGGTCATAATGATAATATAACTTTATAGAGTACAGCCACCTTCATCAAGTGAAGAGTGATATCGAACATCGTATTGGTCAGTCTATGATAATGTCTACACTTGTCTGCCTTTGTGCCAGTATTGTGTTTCCAGTAGACTTGTGCATTTGGCTTCAAACTAATTTTGATTTGTCCATAAAATGAACAATCGATCAAGTCCAGAACCCAAAATGCTAAATGGACAAATCACAGTATGGACACACTTTAATCCAGCTATTCCCTGATCTATCTACTGACACACTTAACTACAGCAGAGCTCTAAAACTGAGAAGAGGTGCTACTACTGACAGATGCCCAGCGAACTCCTGGTCTCCACCATAGCTGGCTCAAGACTTGTCCATACTCTGCAGGATTATATGGACCTGGGTAATGATATCCAACTATAGGCCATGAACATGAAGTGGCCTAATCCCCTGGACTTCTATCTCCAATACCAGCTGGGCCTTACCTTAGTGTCTGAAGCACCAAAGGCAGCAGGTCACTAGCTAGTAGATATCACCATTGACTCTTTTTACTTTTCTCTCCCTTCTCTCTCTCCTTCTGCTCTTTTTTCCCTCCTTCCCCATTCTACTTTTCTATATTCTCCCTTTCCTCTTCTGCCCTCTCCATCTCTCTTTGCTCTTTCTCTTCTATGCTTATCTCTCATTCACTTCTCTTCCCAAGTTAAAGGTTGCTGGCACTCAGCTAGTGCCCATGGCTGAGCCACTTTTTTATGTTTTCAGCAGACTTACCTGACCACTCCTGCTATGTAGTGGGCCATTTAACCTGCTGGAGTACCGAACTCAATGCAAGCTTCTTCTGCCCTCCTGTCCACCTCCCTCCATTGAAATGTATGTCCAGGTATCTAGTAGATCACCATTTGGCCTTAGGCCCCATTACAGTATTACTTACCCACTTAGTTTCCCAGCATGTGATTGAACAACATCATTAGGGGTAATAACCATGTTAACCACTAAAGGAAATCCCACCCCTCACCTAATTATCTCATGGTTCCCAAAGTGATTGCAAGTTACACAGGCCATACTAATATTTCTGACTGGGGCTTCCCTGATGATACCTGCTCCACAGTGCCTTGGGTCCGTTGCTCTTTTTATCCTATCCTCCCTCTCATACTTACTCCAGACTTCACATCTTCACTTCTCTGTCCTTTCTTCCTCCAGTTTTCACCATTTCTCTTCCCTTCAAACCAGTGAGGGGACTAAAGCAGATAAGGTCCTGGTGCAAGAATATTTGTGGGTTCCCCCTATCGCAAGGATGGAAAAAAAGGTAGAGCCCCATCTGTTGTACAACTCCCACAATGCTTAGTCAGCTGGGGATCTACCATTTGCCCATCGCTGCAGTGTTGTATTTAGCACAGAACAGTGTTTGTATGTTTGAATGTAAGCATGTTTTTGTATGCAGTATGTGCGTGAATGTAAGGGCTTATTTGTGTGTAGTGTTTGAATTTGAATGTAGGGGTGTGTCTTTAGGCAGTGTTGACATTTGAATGCAATGGGGTATATTGTGTGTAGTGTTGGAGTGTGAATGCCAAGATGTAAGCACATATACACTGCAACACACACACACACACATCTGAAAACACAGACACCAGATATACACATACAGATACACTGACACACATACAGATAAACATGTACAGGCAAGCAGATAAACATGCACACAGTGCCACACATGCAGATGCACAGCCACACTTACACACACACACATATATATATATATATTATTATTATTATTATTTTTTATTTTATTTTTTTATTTTTTAGTTTTTTTAGGTCTTCTACAGCAGTCTTCTACAGTTCTCGGGCAAACCAAAGCCAGTATTGGTTACTTCTTTAATAATATTTATATTTTACAGTATATTGATTGGCCAATTTTCATGCCATTTTGTTTTGTTTTTTCTAAATAGTTTTTTCCCAATTCATCTGTCACATGGAAAAATCCAGAATCTCCCAAAACATTTTTTTTCCCAGATTAATCAATTCGGATTAAGAATTAGTTTCCCCCCAAATGCACTATACTGTAGATCTGTTGTTTTGAAATCAAGATTAATTCACTGGATGACTGTGGTGCTACTAGTTAGAGGTGCCCAAAACAAGCCTCCAACTCATTAACTTTTAGCTGACAATTGACATATTCATATGGATTTTATATATATATCGTACTTTAGAGTAAATGCCATTTTAGATTGTATTGTTCTTTTATCTAGTGTAATATGAAATGGTGTCCCAGGATGATGATGTAAAAATCTTCAGATGTTGGCCGTGGGTAAACTAGACCTATACTCCAATGCCCCACTAAGAAAAGTATGGGACTAAAAAATATTTGAGGTAAAAAAAATAAAAAAAAAATAATAACAATAATGTAAATGTAATCTAAAAACATATTCTACAAAGCAGTTATTTTGACTGTGCTCCGTAACAACCGCTAGGGTGCAGCTGAAACTTTTTTTTTTTGCGTATCTGCCAATTAGTTTGATGTATACCATACACATCTGTTCCTGTTCTGGTGTATTGTTATGCTATTACATTGCTTTTTATGTCAAGAATAAATGACTTGACATGATGAAGTTTCCTGATTCAACAAAACCTCAATACAGGAAAGCATTTTTGGATGTGTGAGTGTATGAATTCCTCGAGAACATGTGAGATATCAAGGCAGCTTCCTGGTATGGAGTCTTCTGATATTCACAGAGTGGGACCACAAGATATAAATTTAACTTATGGCTTAAAAAAGAAACTTAGCGTGTGAGCTCTAGAAGGCTGGAAAAACAATTTAAATATAATTTATGTTTAATAATCTAATAAATACATAGACACATATGTTATATATATATATATATATATATATATATATATATATATTGTATAAAAAATATATATGTGTCCGTTAACCTCTCAATCTGTCTTTCTATACTTTATTTTTATGTATTTTTTTAAAAAATTCTTTATTTTTCTTGTGCAAGTGATACAAACAAGCTTGTTTTGCCACAACAGCAGTCACAAGCAAAACAGATTCTTTCAGTGTCAAACATGGCAAGTAGATAATCTACACAATTTGATATTATTAGTAAACAGGCATTACTCTGATTAGGTAACGATAATAGATTGAGCAACATTAACTGAAATAACATACGAGTAGGCCTAGAGGTTAAAGCAGTAGTTGTCAGGCTTAGAGTGCTAACATTGCTTGGGTGGGTAGGCAATATAGTATGGTTTCACATTAGGTAGGTATACGGGAATGCATATCTGCATCGATGTTTCAGGCACCTTTCCCTGCTCTGTTTATCAAGACAGGTGGGGTATATGAGTAGACCGAGCGATGTGCCATAAAACAACAGTTGGTCTGCGCTGTTAGCTATGGTCATGATGCGGTATCACGATTATAGGGAGGCTCATGCATAGAATTGTTTGCTAAGTAAATAAACAGTAGTATGTAGCTCAGCGCGTAATACACAACATATGATACAATAAGGTTAAGTAACAGGCGTATAGATTAATAGCAGGAAAACAGGATTATAGAACGCGTAAAATATATTGCTGGTTGCCACTGTAGGACATTTGCTATATATCGCTAGTTGTCTACCTATTACATATAAAGGGTGTCAACAGAGATGCTATTATAGACATATGAGATACTTGGTTGCCAATATGAAGCATATGGGGAGATGTCCTGAGATCATTTACATTGGTGTGAGTAGGGTGGCCTCGACCAGAGAGTCCAGAGAGTCCAGTCCCCGCCCGTCCCCTTACATGGGGCTACGTGTGTGGTCTGGGTGAGTCTGCCTATCCGATGCCCCTACGTGAGGCTGAGTCCAGCGGGTCCGTCGATGGTGCCGTTGGGAACTGCTTCCAGGCTTTCTGAGGATGCCGCTTGCGGGAAGCCCTTGCAGGCGATTGTGTGCAGGTATGGAGCGTCTGTGAAACTGTCCCTGTGGTGGATAAGTGGCTCAGCTGTGGCATGATAGTGGCATCTGCCGGTTCAGACTCAGCAATCCGCCATCTTCTCCTTCTGTCTGGCTGGGCTTTACCGTGCTGGGGCCTGCGTTGTGTTGATGCTCTCCGGCGGGGCTGCCTGCGGCGCTGTACCACAAGAATCCTCTTGGGTGTTTGAGCTTTGTGTAGGCTGTGTCCAGTGGCAGTATTGCGCCGTTTGGGCGTTGTTGGGTTGGACCCTTTCTTGTGAGTGTTCGTGGTAAGAGTGGGGTTTGTCCCGCTCGTCGCCTTGCTCTTGCACTTCCAACCCTGCAGCACACCGCTGGGTGAAGATCCGGCTTGTGGGGGCATCAGTAGAGCCTCTAGCTTCTCCCAGAGTGCCTGGAATATGCGGTCGTACCTGAGCTTTGTTTCCCTCTGGATCATGAGCTCAGCAGTGGCGCACTGGCTGCCCGCCATTTTGTGGGCTTTGCCCGCCGTCTCTGGACTTTGTGGGTTTGTCGCGTGGGCCTTGCGTGGCCGGTTAGTCTCGTGTAGTAGGACCGGGATATACCCCGCCGGTCCAGAGGGGGGGGGGACGGGGGTTCCTTGCCTGTGTTCCCTTCGTTCTCGGCGGCGGGAGGGCGGCGGGCTCTCCCGCGCCTGCCATGCCAGTAGGCCTCACCGGCTCGTGGGGTGTATGTCGGGTCGGTCGTCACTTGGAAGGTGTCATATTGTGTGTCCCGGTTTCCCCTCACGCTTGGTGGCCCTAATCTGGCTCTTTGGTGCCGTTTCTGTAGGGATTTCACGCTTATTAAGGCGTTGGTTGCGGGAGCTGACATGGATTGCTGCCGTTCAGCTCTGCGGTTCGGCCGCGCCCCCCTTTATGTATTTTTTTGACACAGTTTAGCTATTTTTAGGCACAATCTTTATAGACAAATGTGTCAATAATTTTGCTAGATAATCAATATATGTACACAAGCATTAACTTTTGATTGAACCCTACTGGAGAATTCAATAAATCTCAATGTATTACCATTATGAGATGGAAGCTCATATTATCTTAAAGGCACACTATAGTCACCAGAAACACTTCAGCTTAATGTAGTGGTTCTGGTGTCTATAACATGTTCCTGCATACTCAGCAATGTAAACGCTGCCTTTTCAGAGAAAATCTCTATCAGGATGCATCACTACGCATGCGCAAAGGAATACCTTTCTATTCCTGACACTAGGGTTCTTTTTAGATTTTAATACAGCATGTATTAGGCATTTTAAATGCAGCATTATCATTTTTATACTAACAACGAAAATTATAGATGTTTAATATAATAATGTGTTCTTGCTAAAATATGTAGTTGGAGAGAAATTCCAGGCACATGCAGGTCATCCAAAGCAGACTTTATTGGGTAACAGAGCAGCCAATTTATCCAGTAAAGTCTGCTGACGCATGACGTACGTGCCTGGATTTTCTCTACAACTACCTAATAGATGGGAATAATGCCAACCCAGTCTGTGCGGCACCATCGAGAAACATCCCTTTGATATAGATGTGTGCAGTCTCTTTGTGTTTCTTGCTAAAAATATGCCTGCCGTAGTATATCCATGTACTCAGAACATATGATTTGATTTCATTTTGTCGGTTTTGATAATTTTTACATTGGTGAAATGACACCCACTATTACATCTCCAGGATATTTCAGTGGATCCACAATGGTCGGATTAGCCACAGTATATTTATCAACCTATTGTTCCTGTAAGATTTCTTGTAACTGTCCTAAATACCCCTCTCATATTATTGTAACGGAGACCCCTTTGAGACTTAGATCTTAGCAGTACTTACCAGTACTGAAGGAGTTTTTCAGAATTATTATTTTTATATATTACATTAAATATATCACTGTAATAGAGGTAATATTAAAATTGGTACATCGACAGCCCAGTTAATGTCATGCTCATAACGTGAAGTTTGTGAACCCCTGTTAAAAATGGACTAAAGATTTACAGTAGTGACAAGGTATTTACAGACCTAATATATTGAAAAAAGTGCAGAATGAGTAGCCTTTATAGTATAGTATTTAACTTAACAAAAGCATAAAATCCCATTAAGTGCCTTCCAGAAGAAGGTACTCACAAAATAAGTGCCTACACAATGGTGCGATCATAAAATACAACGCAGTGTTAAGACAGCATTCTCACTGCAGTTGCAAAAGTACTGTATCCTCGTATTCTTTCTATATTCGGACAGTTCTTAATGTGGTTATAGTGAACTGGATTCTCCAGTGTTCTCCCTGTTTTACCTTTGAATATTCTTCCTACATTATATTGATTTTCTTTATTATCATTCATTATCATATCAATTTTCTATTAATTTTGTTGACTTCTACTAGAAGTCCGTTGTCGATTTGTTTAGATGCTAGTTGTAGATTTTTACTATCATAGTGTTTTTGTCTAAACCCGACGGTGAGTATATCAAATTCTTCTTCTAGATCATGTGGTCTGCTGCAATTTCTTTCGACCCTAATATATTGAAAAAGCTCGATCTAACTAGCGAAACACGTAGATTGTCTTTTTAGCGGGACTTTTGAATTTGCAACGATTACAGCAGTGTCTGGAAGCCGGCGTTCTTGTGAAGGACCGATCTAAGTGCACAGGATCGGTTCAGAAAAATCTGTATCCACGGAGCGGTAAAAATCAACTCTTCCATTGATACTCTGTTGGAATCTTGCTTTTACTGTGAATCTTAGAGATAAGCTTCACAATATTTTATTGTAAGAGTTTTTCTTATGGGGGTTTTTTCACATGGGAAATAAAGTTGTAACAATATTACGTCAGTAATGTCAGTATCTTTTCTATTTTAAGTTTTGGATACGTATAAAGACACATTTTTGGAAGTACCCTCAATTAAGACTGAAATTGGAACTCTTTGGCGAATAAGACATTTTTGTGCTGAACCCTTGGTTTAAAATATAGGGCTATATTCACTAAGCGCTGATACATAGTTTGTTTTTATCTTGTGTCTTATTAGATGTTTTAAAACTTGGGAAGGTTATTTATCGTATTTAGCAGCTTTTGAAATTTATTTTCTTGTGGATAATTGAGTTTGGGGCACTGTTCTAGAAATTCCACTGCACTATTTTTATCGTGCGTTCTCTATACTGTGGTTTTATTTCTCATATATTGATGTTTGGGTATATTTTGGACCCACTTATGGTCGTGTCCACTTCTAGAAAATAATTTCTGCTCATTTGTGTCCTATGGTTACTCATTTGCAAGGTGTTTTTGTGTCTTTGAAGACTTTAGGATCCAAGAAAAATATTTCTTGGGAACTATATGTAAATATTTAGTCCATGTCATTCTGGTTTGCATGTGTAACAAACCTTTTTAGTTCTGCATTATTCCCTTGCCTCAATATAATAATATCTGCTAGAATCCCATACTTACGGCACTGCATCTGTGAGAATGGTTTGTCGTGCTCACTGTGAGCCGAAAAAGGAGGAAAACACTATCCTAATACAGGGAGAACACATGAGAATGTATTACTTACTGGCTAGTGTCTCATATATTTTATTCTTTTTGCATACTGCCGCCTTTTTGCTGTTTAGAGTATATTGACCCCATAGTCGACATTTCCCTATACATGGTATAGTATTGTGCACTTTGAGTGATAATGATGAGTAATAAAAATCGAATTATTTTCCAAAATGCACATCTAACTCATCTCGCATCAGACACGTCACGTGATTGTTTCAATTTTACAGTGTGACACAAGAGTTGCAAACAGTCCTCCCGATCACTCAACATAGAGGGATTGCCAGGTCATATCTGTCGGCATCACCCTTTACCAGGCACTTCCGCATAGACTGAGTACTGCCACGCCACCTTCTCTGACGCGGTCTCCTCACGCTACATAAGGAGACCGCGCCAGATTCAAAATGCTGGATTATTGAGTTCCTCTGAATGGCTACAACAACTACAATCTAAAGATACGTGTACCGAACCGGACTGGACATCGCTAACCTACCTTCTCCTCACCTCGACCTCGGACTGAATAGGACCTCTGCTTCTGTTTCATAAGAAATGTCTATAATTGGATACAGCACTAATAAGAACTCTGGAATTACCTTCCACTGAACGCTAAGTATCACTTAAAGTTATTTGGAATTGCCTACTTTCTTTAACAACTACCAACCTTTTGCTATATAACCTTGTTTCCGGTCTCCTGCAAATAATATCGCTCTGAGTTAAAAGAGCTTTGGATCTATCTTCCACTGAACGCTAAGTATCACTTAAAGTTTATTTTGGACTTTGTCTGCTTGCTTTTACAATTGCCAACCTGCTACTGTCTAATAGCAATTTCTACTGTTACCTGCTAACAATAACAGCTCTGGACTCTTCTCCTTATATTTGGATTTGTCTTAATTGCTACTGCTACTCTATTACAACTCTATTGCTGCTTGCACTGTTCCCATCAGCTAACTCCCATACTAAAGACTTAAAGCTACAGTAACTGCTCCAACCAATTATATTTTTCTTTGAGAATTGATTAAATAATCTAAATAACGTTTTCTGCAGTTGTGTTCCATCTATTAATTGAATCAACATTAGAGGCATTACATGGATGTATTTTAGAGGGAATAATTGCATCTTTAAATGAAGTACAGGTCATGTTAGCCCATACACAAGAACTTCAGCAGCTACATTATATTGGATGCCCTGTGTGGCTACGCTACCACAAAGTATGTCATTCAGGAGCACATGAGTGTGGGGATAACATAATCTGGGGCACATCCAACCTCCGTCTCTTAATTGCAGTTCTTGACATGTCTAGAACAAAGCATGGTATGTTGGTCCTTTCAAATATCTAAGTGGATACTTTTGTCTTTCTAAATATACACCATTTTCATTTGATCCATGTTTCACCTAATTTTTTTTAAATGTTTCTCAAAATATCAAGCATTAACTCTATTACCACCCAACATTTTATTGGGAATTAAGCAGAATGTTATTAACAATAGGTTGTTGGGGTAATACAGCATACCACCCCAGATGACCGATTCCATTTAAAGAACACTAAAGAGTCATACATTACGTTTATCTAAATAAGGAGTCCACATTAGACATGGATGCCAGAGGACAAGACAAGGTGTTGCAAACCAGCAAAAAACAATGTGTCAGTTCAAGACAGCAAAATCATTTCAGGCAGGTTTGGGTCTGTAATGAAAGTGTAGGTATAATATTCCTTCACTAAGATTACATTAATGAGATAATGTTGCCATCAGGACAGTAGAATATGGTATATTCTATGTTTTTATTGATTATGTATGGATGTCTGGATTGACATAAGTAACAGATGGTATCACAATCACAAGGCGTTGTCTGAGAAGTCTGGAATGTGGATTGGGGTTCTTGTCCTTGTATGGCTAGGGTTATATTGGGACGTCATTATGGTCATAGCTATATTGCTGTTGCTTGCTGCACAAGGTTATTTTTCTTCTCTAATTCTGTGGAGTCTAACTCTCCCTTCAGGAGTCTAGCAATTGCAATCTGCTGTTGAACATCCATGTTACAAGCTGCCGTTTATAATGGTTTCTTTAAGTGACAAATTGCCCTGTTCCCCTGGATTATGGAGAAGCCTCATTGCCAGCCTTCTGCCCCATGACTATGGACCTAGCGTGTATGGCTCTTTAAGAGCCGTCTGGTGGCATTGAAACTTTGGTGAACAATGCCCATTTAAGACTATGTCCCCAGACCTGTAAAATAACTTGTCCGTGCCTTTTTCCCACTTGGTTTAGTAAAGGGGGCTTACTGAACCAAGTACCACACAGGAGGACCACACAGAAGTGGAAGTGTGCCGTCAATTTACCTCCCAGACTGGGAGGCTGCTGTAGGTAAATTACCAACCGCTGGGTGCCCGCCGTTCGTACAAACGAACACGTGGTGGCGGCCATCTTTATTCAGGTAACACGGTCAGCGATGTGTGCAGCCAAATCTATGGAACTGAAATCGGCTACACATT
The DNA here is from genome assembly GCF_036172605.1 of Pelobates fuscus. Taxonomy (NCBI): domain Eukaryota; kingdom Metazoa; phylum Chordata; class Amphibia; order Anura; family Pelobatidae; genus Pelobates; species Pelobates fuscus. Next base: position 74,626,530 of record NC_086329.1, on the reverse strand, counting down.
TCAACAAACACCGCTGACCCTTACCTTCTCCTCCACTCAGTTTTCAGCCGCAGCGTCTAAGTCCCGTTCGGCGATTTCAACACACAGTGAGACTAAGCTATTTGCACGAACGCTGCCCCGTTCGTGCATGCAAATAGGACTTAGTCATTTTTTCAGTGTAAAATTGACTGACCGCACAGCCCAAATCTATGGAACTGTTTTGGGCAGGAAAATGTTCTTGCAGTCGGTCACAAAGGACTTTTGACTAACTTTTTATCTACTGGAGGGATTTGTATGATTTTTGAGTGTGTTCATATTTGAAGTATGCCGAGTAAGAATATGATTTTTATGGAGATTGGATGTATAGTTTTAAAGTTACAGTACATGTGTACTGCCTCTGATAATTACATTAACCCAATGTGTACAGTAATTATATCACAGGCAGAGGGGAGGATTTTGTGGGAATGAATGGAAGTGTTTTAATGGTTGTTTTACAAAACCCTGTGGGCGGTACTGTATGTGTAAAACCTGCATAAAAGAAGGCCCTTTGTTGTTTCATTATGTATCAGTAATTGTAAATATAAACCTGAAGAAACCGCAAGTCATATTGCATATTAGTATTTTTGGTTAAGATAGACGTATATTAACCTGGCGAGCCATTTACCCAAGAAGAAATATACATAAAATACTTATTTCAATCAACCTGAAAAACACACAGAAAAATGATTTTATTGCAAGGACCCACATTCGGTTGCTGTATCTGTCACAATTGTTCAGCTCATATAGTGGTTTTCAAGGAGTACCAGTTGGTGCATTTAAATGTTTTGTTGAATAACTGTTCTACTGTCTACGTCTAAGATTCTTATATAGGGCTCCCAGTTCTAGAAACATTTATACCTTACGTTCCTTGTATTGGCAAGTTTCGAACCAATCCATTTTAAACACATGGAACAGCTTAGCTTGGCATACTTCTAGTGTCAACTTGTCACCTGAAATCCATGCAATTAAAATGGTTTTCCTAGTGCACAAAAATAGACAAGTCCAGGGATAGCAGCACTGGGAAACACAGGAAAGTTTTCCTAAAAATTCTCCAGCTCGTAAGTAGCCCCGAAAGCATGAAATCTATTTTGTGCTTTCACGTGTATGGTCTGAGGGTTAAACAACATATATTTTGTAGCTTTTTATTTATTTTTTTCAAAAATGTGTGTTTCTATTGGCTAAATTTAATTTTCCATGTCAAAGCTACTTTTGGGCAAGTGACTGTACTTTTTGTACAATGCATCATCCAGACATCCAGATATTATGCTGCACATTTTCATAAGCTGTATAATTTTCTTTAATTCAATTTTGTTAATTTGTTTAAGTATTCGTGAATGTAATCCATACATGAGGCTGCCATTTAAGAGACATATCAAATTATGCAAAATACAGTTGCAAGAAAAAGTATGTGAACCCTTTGGAATGATATTGATTTCTGCACAAATTAGTCATAAAATGTGATCTGATCATCATCTAAGTCACAACAATAGACAATCACAGTCTGCTTAAACTAATAACACACAAATAATGAAATGTTGCCATGTTTTTATTGAACACACCATGCAAACATTCACAGTGCAGGTGGAAAAAGTATGTGAACCCCTAGACTAATGACATCTCCAAGAGCTAATTGGAGTGAGATGTCAGCCAACTGGAGTCCAGTCAATGAGATGAGATTGGAGGTGTTGGTTACAGCTGCCCTGCCCTATAAAAAACACACACCAGTTCTGGATTTGCTTTTCACAAGAAGCATTGCCTGATGTGAATGATGCCTCGCACAAAAGAGCTCTCAGAAGACCTACGATTAAGTTGTTGACTTATTGTTGACTTACATAAATCTGGAAAGGGTTATAAAAGTATCTCCAAAAGCCTTGCTGTTCATCAGTCCACGGCAAGACAAATTGTCTATAAATGGAGAAAGTTCAGCACTGCTGCTACTCCCCCTAGGAGTGGCCGTCCTGTAAAGATGACTGCAAGAGCACAGCGCAGAATGCTCAATGAGGTGAAGAAGAATCCTAGAGTGTCAGCTAAAGACTTTCAAAAGTCACTGGCAAATGCTACCATCCCTGTTAGCGAATCTACAATACGTAAAACACTAAACAAGAATGGATTTCATGGGAGGATACCACAGAGGAAGCCACTGCAAACAAAACATTGCTGCACGTTTACAGTTTGCACAAGAGCACCTGGATGTTCCACAGCAGTACTGGCAAAATATTCTGTGGACAGATGAAACCAAAGTTGAGTTGTTTGGAAGAAACACACAACACTATGTGTGGCAAAAAAGAGGCACAGCACACCAACATCAAAACCCCATCCCAACTGTGAAGTATGGTGGTGGGGGCATCATGGTTTCGGGCTGCTTTGCTGCGTCAGGGCCTGGACGGATTGCTATCATCGAAGGAAAAATGAATTCCCAATTTTATCAAGACATTTTGCAGGAGAACTTAAGGCCATCTGTCTACCAGCTGACGCTCAACAGAAGATGGGTGTTGCAACAGGACAATGACCCAAAGCATAGAAGTAAATCAACAACAGAATGGCTTAAACAGAAGAAAATACGCCTTCTGAAGTGGCGCAGTCAGAGTCCTGACCTCAACCTGATTGAGATGATGTGGCATGACCTCAAGAAAGCGATTCACACCAGACATCCCAAGAATATTGCTGAACTGAAACAGTTCTGTAAAGAGGAATGGTCAAGAATTACTCCTGACTGTTGTGCACGTCTGATCTGCAACTACAGGAAACGTTTGGTTGAAGTTATTGCTGCCAAAGGAGGTTCAACCAGTTATTAAATCCAAGGGTTCACATACTTTTTCCACCTGCACTGTGAATGTTTACATGGGGTGTTCAATAAAAACATGGCAACATTTCATTCTTTGTGTGTTATTAGTTTAAGCAGACTGTGATGGTCTATTCTTGTGACTTAGATGATGATCAGATCACATTTTATGACCAATTTGTGCAGAAATCCATATCATTCCAAAGGGTTCACACACTTTTTCTTGGAACTGTATGTATAACAAAAAGTACAAATAGAAATTGCAAGTCATTGCAATGACATTATCTGGGGGAAACTGAAATCCAACATATGACAAACAATGTACAATCTTGTTTAATGGATAGATTGGTCTATTGAAAGAAAATAAAACTGTCAATAGAACCTTTATTCCCTATATGCATGCAATGTTGTACTGCAGAAAAACAGTTGCATGCATATTTAAAACACAACAAAAAAAAGATGAAAATCCTACCAACAAATTCCATCAGACTCTCCCCTATTCTTCAATCATTTAAGAAGTGCCTTAAAACCCATCTCTTTAGAAAAGCTTATGGCCTCCCAGAGTAATCTCTACCTTACATACCTGTATCTTGCTCTCCTAAAGGGCAGCACTTTACTCTCTCCTCCAACTCTGCTTCACTCCCACCTTATTTGATTGATATTTACTGTTTTAATGTGTTTTATACCCCACTTCCTATAGACTGTAAGCTTTTTTGAGCAGGGTCCTCTTCAACCTATCGTTCATGTAGGTTTTCTTGTAATTGTCCTCTTTATAGTTAAATCCCCCCTCTCATAATATTAAAAGCGCTACAGAATCTGTTGGTGCTATATAAATGGCGATAATAATAATAATAATAATAATAATAATAATAATAATAATAATATAAAGGACTGTTTAGTATGCTGTGGGACTTATGCCAGGTACAACATAGCAACAAAAACATAAGCATTAAAAACAATTTACAGTGCTCCAAAACTATGAATGACATTTATTAGGGCAAAACAGCTGCTATTCTGGGTTCAAAGTGCTAGAAGATATTCTATTAGTTTCCTTGGTGATTTTTCCTTATTTAGTCCTGAGTTTTTAGACCTGTTTTTGCCTTAATAAATCCCCCCCTTAATATTTTAATATACACCTGCACAATATACAACGTATTAATTTTATGTAAAAACATTTGTCATATGCCAGTTCACTGTATATCTTGGAATGTGGTGAGGAAGGATAAAGGATGTGTAGAACAGGCCCGGACTGGCCATCGGGCAAACCGGGCAAATGCCCGGTGGGCCGCGATGGCCATGGGCCGAGGCCGGCAGGAAAGATCAAGAGATCTCCCCTGCCGGCCCATGCGCAGCAGCACCAGCCCCAAGATGGAGGTCTAACCCATCACGGGCCGGAGGGGAGATCGGGAAGGGAGCCGGTCTCCCTCCACGCACGGCGAGCAGCTTCCTTTCTTCTCGCGAGCTCCGAGATTATCAGAGCGTTGCCATGGTAACCCGCGGCAACGCTCTGAAAAAACGGCGCTCGCGAGAGGGTGAGAGAGATGGTCTGTACCCTGCGGGGTACAGACTGAATTACCTGCCGCTGGACCACCTGGGATGTGTGTGTGGTGTAGCCCCCTCTCACTGGACCACCAGGTATGTGAATGTTTCCTCCCCCCCCGCAAAGTTAAAAGGGGGAATAAATTGATTTTTTTTTTTTTTTTTTACTTTTTAATAATAATTTAAGGCCATATACACACACACACTGCACCCCTGCACTAACACTCACTGCACCACTAACACACAAACATTCTGCTCCCCTGCACTAACACACAAACACACACTGCACCACTAACAAACACACATTCTGCTCCCCTGCACTAGCACACAAACACACACTGCACTAACACTCACTGCACCACTAACACACAAACATTCTGCTCCCCTGCACTAACACACAAACACACACTGCACTAACACACACTGCACCACTAACACACACACATTCTGCTCCCCTGCACTAGCACACAAACACACACTGCACTAACACTCACTGCACCACTAACACACAAACATTCTGCTCCCCTGCACTAACACACAAACACACACTGCACTAACACTCACTGCACCACTAACACACAAACATTCTGCTCCCCTGCACTAACACACAAACACACACTGCACCACTAACAAACACACATTCTGCTCCCCTGCACTAGCACACAAACACACACTGCACTAACACTCACTGCACCACTAACACACAAACATTCTGCTCCCCTGCACTAACACACAAACACACACTGCACTAATACACACTGCAGTAACACACAAACACACACTGCACTAACACGCACTGCACTAACACACACTGCAGTAACACACAAACACACACTGCACTAACACACTGCAGTAACACACAAACACACACTGCACTAACACACACTGCACTAACACACAAACATACTGCTCCCCTGCACTAACACACACTGCACTAACACACACTGCACTAACACACAAACATACTGCTCCCCTGCACTAACACACACTGCACTAACACACAAACATACTGCTCCCCTGCACTAACACACTACAAACACAGCACCCCCTGCACTAACACACAAACACACTGCATACACTCTATACCCCTACATACACACTACAGCCCCTGCATTAACACACAATACACACTCTATACCCCTATATCCACACTGCACCTCCTGCACTTACACACAAACACACTACACACACTCTATACCCCTTATATACACACTATTCCCCTGACACTCACATACACACACTAAACACACTCTATACCCCATAAACCTACACTACACTCCCTGCACTCTCATGCGTTATACCCCTATAAACACACACATTACACCCCCTGCATGCACCCACACTAATTTATATCCACTATAAATACATATTCTGCACCCCTTGTACACACTACACCACATATGCATACATTATCCCCCCTATACACATGTGCTCTACAGCTCCTATATGCATACACACACTATAGCCCCTAGATACACTCACAAACACACAGTACAGCTCCTTACATGCACACACTCCACAGGGCCTATATAAATACACACACACAAACACACATACTTTACAACCCAGAGACACACACACTACAGTCCATAGCCACATGCAGTACGCCACAAACAGACCTCTTCACACACACAAGGAACATCCCCACACATGCACAACACTCTTTAACAGTCCGGTTCCTGTTTTGATCTCTGGTGTCCAACTATTGAGGACACCAGAGACAAATCGCCAGCAAACGCAGCACAAACTCAACTCCCCCTTCCCCCCCCCAAAAAATCATGGCATTTATTTTAGCCAGGAGCACTGGATGCTCTGGAGGAGCGTCACATTAACATACTCATTTGGTGGGGGGGAAGGGGGTGTGCGTGTCGATGGTGGTGACATGACACGCCCCCTTTCTGGCCCCACCCCTAATAGTGGGCTGCTCTGCCTTTAATTGCCCGGGCTGAATTTTTGTCCCAGTCCGGCCCTGGTGTAGAAGCAGATATTTGAGCCTTTGGAGATCATTATGAAAAGCTTAGACTTCAAAGAAGAAAATGTGGACTTAATGATAAAATAATCTGGCAGGTCTCCAGTACCTGCTTTTCTTGAGATGGGTTTGTTCATCGGACTGATCTGATAAAGGGAATATCACTGTAGACGTTCCGGCTATATCTTCAGGGGTAGATCCTCTGTTGATGATACTTTCATGGTAGAGTGCCATGGTGGTGGTTTCAGAGAGACAGGAGAGACAAAATGTGGCAGACACAATGTGCATTTTAGTTGGTCAGGAACAAGTCATTAGTAAATCCACAGCAGAGTTTCCAGCAGGTAAAAAGGTACAGCAATATCCCCACAGCACTCCCAATAACTGGACGACACACAGTTTCAGGAGTAGAACTAACAATCGTTTATTCCAGGGTTTCTTATAAAGCCTGCTCCCATGCAAGGGAGGGATTCACATTAATTAGGACAGTAACCAATACAGTGCTTGTTACCTCCCATACCTCTCCTCCCCTCAGAGTGAGTCATAATCCCCTTAACTTGCACAGTAATTTACCCCAAACCTGGATGTACCCCTAAACCATCACATAACATTAATATTAGGGTACCGCTAGGTAGCCCTGATCTGGGTGACTATTATATCCAAAATTCACCCAGATCGGACCAGTGGTTCGGTAGTTACGGGAAGGTGAAGTTTGACCGACCGCACACGAGTTGGTATCCGAAAAGGGTTCCATAAGATTGGGCCCTGCGGTGGGTCTCCGTTCTGCAGTTAAAACATACTCTTACAATTGCCATCCATACTTCCATCCGCCTAGATATTGGTTCCCTCATTCGGTACTTTGTTTCTACCGAATGGGGATTCGTTAGGACTCTCCGTTCGGTAGTTACGGAGCTCTGGAGGTCTCAGCGGTGTTCGGTTGTTTGAGTGTCCGATTTGAGTTCCAGACACTCGACGACCAAACACCGCTGAGATTTTCATGCGTAAGATGGCCGCCGCCACGTGTACGCATGCCGAATGGCGGCCACCCAGATACAATCCTAACGAGCTTGTTAACTTGCGGTTTAGGAAATATGTGAACCTTAATTGCTAACACACTTCTCTCTGGGGTGGTCCCTCCGTTCGGTAGTTTCCATATGCATATGGTACGGATGGAAACTACCGAATAGCATACAATTCACACAGAAAACATACGAATAGGAAAATTAACACAGGAAAAATATACCGAATACAATCACACAGGCATGTTATAGGACAGGCTTACTGCATTCCGCTACACTGCTCCCCCTTGCCCACAAGCCGGCATACACAGTCTGATCCCATACGGATCGGCTTGGGGATGACCGGGGTGCTCACGGATCATTTCTCCAGATCAGTTTGTCGTGACAACCCGTCGGCGTTTCCATTTTGCTTACCCGGGCGGTATTGAATGTTAAAGTCAAAAGGCTGCAGCGCCAAACTCCAGCGCAGCAGCCTGGCATTGTCCCCAGCCACCCGGTTCAGCCAGACTAACGGGTTGTGATCCGTGAGCAGAGAAAAAGCCTGTCCATATAAATAGGGTTGCAACTTCTTCAAGGCTCACACCACAGCCAGGCATTCCTTCTCGATGGCGGCGTAGCTTACTTCCCGGGGTAAAAGTTTGCGACTGATGTAAGCCACGGGGTGTTCTCCGCCATCGGCCCCGACTTGGCTCAGTACTGCCCCCAATCCAAACATATAAGCGTCTGTGTGAACAAGAAAACGTTTAGTTGGATTGGGAGCGGCCAAGACAGGGGCATTAACAAGTGCATCTTTCAGGTGTTGGAATGCCTGCTCACACTCCGGGGTCCAGGTTACTTGGCGGGGAAGGTTTTTACGTGTCAGGTCAGTGAGGGGTTTGGCCAGGGCACTATAATTGGGGACAAACTTCCGGTAGTACCCTGCTGTCCCTAGGAAGGCTAACACCTGGGTTTTAGTTTTCGGGGTAGGCCACTGTGCTACCGCCTCTACTTTGGCTGGTTCCGGCTTTTGTTTACCACAGCCCACTCTGTGGCCCAGGTACTGTACCTCGGCCATCCCAATGCTACATTTAGCTGGTTTTAAGGTTAAACCCGCCTCCCTGATCCTGTCTAGGACCGCTCCTATATGGGCCAAGTGCTCCTGCCAGGTATTGCTAAATATGGCAATATCATCGAGATATGCGCAGGTATAGTCTTGGAACCCATCTAGGAGGCGGTCCACCATCCGCTGGAAGGTAGCCGGCGCGTTTTTCATCCCAAACGGCATGACCTTGAATTGGTACAGGCCGAATGGGGTGACAAAGGCGGACTTAGGGATGGCGTCCGGGGCCAAGGGAATCTGCCAATACCCTTTACACAAATCAATAGTGGTAAGGTATTGACCCCTGGCCATCCGGTCCAGTAACTCATCTATCCTAGGCATCGGGTATGCGTCGGATACTGTCTTCTCATTCAATCTCCTGTAGTCTACGCAAAAGCGGGTCGTGCCGTCCCGTTTTGGTACGAGGACCACTGGAGAAGCCCAGGGGCTATCTGAGGGTTCAATTACTCCTAACTGAATCATCTCCTCAATCTCTTTGCGCATATTCTCCCGTACCGCTTCAGGGATGCGGTACGGCGGCTGGCGCATGGGAAGTTGTCCTGGGGTTTCTACTCGGTGGGTAGCCAGAGGGGTGTATCCAGGTACATTAGAAAAGGTTTCCTGCTTTTCGTCCAGTAGCTGTTGTACCTCGATACGCTCCTGTGGGCTCAACCGATCTCCCAATGCAACTGCTCCTAAATCCCCAGCCAGCTGTCCGTCTTCTAACAGATCGGGGAGGGGTAGGCTGTCGCCTTCTTCAGAGGTGGGTGCGCAGATAGCTGTCACCTCCTCTGAACGTTCCTGGTAGGGCTTCATCATGTTCACATGGATCATGCGTCGCCCCCCAGTCCCTGCGCAGTGGCCAATTATATAAGTGGTGTCACATCGTTGTTCTACCACTTTATAAGGGCCTTGCCAGGCGGCCTGTAGCTTATCGTGTCGGACAGGTTTTAAAATTAAAACTTTCTGCCCGACCTGGAAGCTACGGTCCCTGGCGCCCTTATCGTACCAGGTGCGCTGACGCGTCTGAGCCGCCTGTAGGTTTTCCTTCACCGTCTTCGTGAGTGCTTCCAGGCGATCTCGGAGGGCCAACACATATGGTACAATAGGGGTGCCGTCGGCGCTACGGTCTCACTCCCAATGTCCTCTAATTAAGTCTAGGGGCCCCCTACCCTCCTCCCGAATAGCAGTTCAAAGGGGGAGAATCCCGTAGATTCTTGCGGCACCTCCCTGTAAGCGAACAGTAGGTGCGGCAGGAATTTTTCCCAGTCTCGGTGAGTCTCTGCGAAGGTTCGGAGCATCTGTTTTAAGGTGCCATTGAACCGTTCGCAGAGCCCATTAGTCTGGGGGTGGTAGGGAGCACTAATTATGGGCTTAACTTTACAAAACTTCCAGAGCTGTTGGGTGACTTCTGCCGTGAACTGAGTGCCCTGATCCGAGATGATCTCCCTGGGTAACCCCATCCGGGAGAAAATCTGCATCAGCGCCTCAGCCACCGTCTCTGCATGTATGTTAGTTAGGGCTACCGCCTCGGGGTAGCGAGTGGCGTAGTCCACTACGGTCAAGATGTACCGTTTGCCCGATGGGCTAGGCTTCCGGAGGGGGCCTACAATATCTACTGCGACCCTATGAAAGGGTTCTTCGATTATGGGTAGTGGGTGCAGTTTAGCCTTACGCTTATCCCCCCTCTTTCCTACCCTCTGGCACGTATCGCAGGTATTGCAATATCTGCGCATCTCCTGGCTAATCCCTGGCCAGAAGAAACTTTGGGTCAGTCGATATCTGGTACGACTGACCCCCAAATGTCCGGATAGCGGAATATCGTGCGCTATCCGGAGTAATTCGGTTCGGTACCTCTGGGGTACTACCAGCTGCCTTGCAGCAATGGGGTCTGACCCAGCTATCTGTTTACTCGTCTCTCGGTACAATAACTGTCTGTCCCACACAAATCTTTCCCCCTCCGCCCCCGGTTGGTTAGAGGTGACCTTGTCTCGGTATACTTGTAGGGTAGGGTCAGTGATCACTTCGGCTACAAACTCGTCAGGAGGGGCCCAAGGGATACAGTCTAGGGAAGGGGATGAATCTCTTACCTGGACCTCCGGCAGTGCGTTGTTGTGCTGGGTGCGGGCCTGTTGCCTGGTGACTACTGGGTGCGCTTCCTCAGTAGTTTGGGGCTCAAATGCGGAGGTGAGTTTGCCCAGATCATTCCCCAGGACCACCTCAGCAGGTAATTGCGGCATTAGTCCCACTTCTACATTCCCAAACCCCGCACCCCAATGCAAGTGTACCCTGGCTGTGTCTAGCCGATACACGGCTCCCCCTGCAACCCTGACAGCCAGTCTTATTCAGTTTGGCCTTGTCAGAAACCAAATGACTTTGAACCAAGGTGATGGTGGCTCCCGAGTCTCTGAGCCCCTGCATAGGCTTCCCTTCTAGATACACGGTCTGCATATGGTGCTGTCGATTGTCCGCCTGTGCCTGTAATGGGTTGGCCTCATGCAGCACTTCCCACTGTTCCACAGTCGTGACTGGAACTGCAAAGCTGTAGGGAAGTGGTACCTCGTCCTGGTAGTGGTACGCTGCTGCTCTCGGTGGTGGTGGTGGAGGCCCTGGTCGGATCCAGGTGGTGCGGTCTCTAGACTGCGGACAATCTCGCTGGAAATGTCCCCACTTCTGGCACCGGTGGCATTGCACAGAAGCAGGTGTGCGGTATCTCGGTTGCGCTGCTGCTGGTGCTGGTGGAGGGAGTTGTCTTGGTAGGGGCTGCGGGTTAGGGGAGAAGGAATTTCCTCCCAGCGGCCGCATGGCAGTTTTAGTATTCACTGCCTTGGTTTGTCTGCGGGCATCCATAAAATCATCTGCCTTGGGGCGGAGCCTGACCTCGAAGGAAGATGGACGCTTGATCCCTGAGCTCTCTCTCCCCCCAGTACTATAATCCGCTACCATCGGCATCCCTTCCAGCCACAACCCTCCCCAAACAACACTGCACTGCCCCGCACGACCTGCCTGACACCCGGCAACATGGGAGGAGGGAAAAAAAAGAAAGAGCAGACGCCATCGGTCGCATCGCTCTTCCGCACGCCAAACCCCTCGCAGAGGCCTACCTACTCCCAACAAATGGAGGAGGAAGACTCCGACCCTGAAGAAATCGCCCCCTCATCGAACCCGACGGCCCCACTCACCATAGCGGTACTCCGTGGCATGCTCCGAGAGGCTACCGCAGACATCAAATCCCACGTGGCAACGGAGATCTCGAAACAGCTAGAGGGCCTCAAAACCGAAGTGGCCACCCTTGCCTCCAAAACAGATCAAGCAGAGACCCACATCACCAAACTCCAGACTACCGCGGCGGAACACGCTCAAGACATCGCCTATTTTCACGGCAAAATTGCGGCCCTGGAAGACGGCTTGGAAGACCTCAATAATAGGTCGCGGAGAAACAACATCCGGATCCGCGGCCTCCCCGAAACGGTAACTTTAGACCAACTACTGCCCACGCTGAGGTCCATATTTAAAGATGTAGCCCCTGATCTCACCCCCAGAGACCTAGAAATGGATAGGGCCCACCGGGCCTTGAAACCTCCTAACCTCAATCAGGCCACTCCCAGGGATGTCATCACTCGCCTCCACTACTTCCCAGCAAAGGAGAAATTAATTCAAATGGCCAGACAGATGCAGCCCAAATACAAAGATGTCCCCCTTACTTTCTTCCAAGACCTCGCCCCGTCTACACTGAAGAAACGGAGGGATCTTAAACCCCTCACTGTGGCCCTCCAACAGCAGGGGCTGAAATATATGTGGGGCCATCCCTTTAAACTAGTTGTCAGGAAAGATGATCAAACCCACATACTCCTTCACCCGGCGGAGATGGCCCCCTTCGCGGAATCCCTAGGGATTCAATTAATCAAACAGGTCCCTTTCCTCCACCGGGACACAGGGAACCGCCCGGATGGCAGGCCCAGATCTCCGCGCCCCACAAAAAAACAAAAGCAGCAAAGGATGGACATGGGGGCTGACCGACCCTCTCAAGACTGGTAACCACTTCACTTACCCGTCCCCTGCAACACCCGCACCGGAACACCACACCCTGCGAAGCCCCACACCGGAGTATGCACTCACTCCTGACCGCACACCAGCTACGACTCCATGACCACCTCCAACGGAGATCTAGACATCGTCCGTCCCCCGGACTCTGACAGTACGGACACACTATGGCTAAAGCCTAACTGCCTCCCACAAACCCCCACAAATGCACATCTCAGAAGCACCCCACCTTCCACCTGGACCATCACCGCCGCAGACCTGGAGAAGCTCTCAGTCCTTAACAGACCCGGACACCCCGGCTCCCAAAGCTCCCTCGCCAAGCTCGGATCACTGGGCACAGGACATATCCCTCCATACCCTCTGGAGCACAGCAAGTATTGATCAGGACTTCTTGGGGAGGGGACCGGGGGGAATGAGGGCGAGCCACGAGGCTTGGGGTTCTAAATTTAGCTACCCTTGTGAGACACTTGGTCATCCAGCTATTGCCCCCAGACACCTGGACAATATGGACACACACCCGGGGATACACCCCCTCTCTGGCCCCTATCTATGGGAATCCTGCTAGGCCTCCTAGAAATGGGGACAGGGGGGGGAAGGAGAGAAAAAGAGTGAGGGGTTGTAAAAACTCTCTTTTATTTTTGTGTTTGTTTTGTTTTGCTTTGCTTTGCTTATTTATATATTTATTTATTTGTTTATTTATTTATTTTTTATTTTTTTTATTTTTATTTATTTATTTCTTTTTTATTTTATTTTTTTTCTTCTCTTTCTTCATTCCTGTTTTTCCAAGGTAAAACAACAAGAAGGGCTCTTAGATGAGCTGCGTGGACAATACCTGCAGATCACCTGTACTCTTCACCTGATTTTCCTGGTATCGTTGATATTTTTGTTCGCATCTCAATGTTTAATGACTAAACTATTTGCTTTCCTAGAACACACCCCTAATACACCCTACTGCACCGCACTGACTAACTATAGCCCCAGGTTCACAGGCTATCATCGAGATACCACATGTCTAAACCGATGGACCCCATCCCTACTGCACCAGAAACCCCTCGACCCACCCAGGACACATTGACCTGCCCCTTATACAGCGCCCCACGCGCAACATTGACGTGAAACTCCACTATACCACAGATAGGAGACAGGGGGGACACCACCCCCCCCAAAAAAAAAAAAAAAAAAAAAAAAAGCACCGACACTCCCCACTCCAGAGACTGGGCCCCAAGAAAGACTCCGGGCGACTCACGAGTCGGTCTCCATCGGAGCGGACTTACCCCACTCATACATACAGGGCCCAGAGACTACATATATACACCGGTGCGGGTTGACTCAAGCTATAATTCCTAAAAGTTCACTGTTGTTTACTCATGTTCAACTTTACCTATGTTTCTAGTTATTTACATGTTTGTCTTTGCATGGAAAGGCACCTCCTCTCTAGAAGACGACGGACCTGCTCCTATTAACGGACCGTACAACACACGACCGACACTCCTCGTATAACAAGAAATCCTTCACCTCACCTCCCGAACCAGAAATCAGCTGACCCCCACCTCCCACCTGTGGCGACAAGAAGGGACCACTCACGTCTCAGCTAAGTACCGCCACCTCTGAGAACCTGAAACCGTGAGTGAACCATCCCAATACGTGCTGGGGGGAGAGACGAAGGGAGCATGAAAACCTTCCTCCTCTCTCCCCCAGGTACGCGCACACGCCCACATCAGGGCACAATTCACACCTACCCCCCCTCAGGCTCTACTAACACCCCCTAAATTGCCTGGCTGACATTCAGTAAGACCAGGGACCCTACACACACACACACACCCACCTCTCTCCCCGCCCAAACCAACGACCAACCTAGCCTCACCCTCCCTCCACCTCCCCCCCCCCACGTTGTTATTTCACGGTACATCTTAGGAACCTCCTCAAACTAATACACTTCCGCCACATTTAAACCACCAGAGATGCCTAGAACAATCTCGTGCATATCCCTTAACTGCAAGGGCCTTAATAATCCAACTAAACGGCACCAACTTTTGAGATGGGCAACCCGCTCGAGGGCAGAACTGATCCTCCTCCAAGAAACACATTATGATGACTCCAGACCCTTCCCTCTACGCAACAAGCACTACACAACTTGCCACCTCGCAAACTCCCCTAATGGGAAAAGAAATGGAGTGGCCATTCTAGTACATAAATCCTGCCCGATACACTTCACGCGCACCGTCCCAGACCCCCAGGGCCGTTACCTCACAATAGAGGGCCACTTAGGGAACCATAAATATGCAATTACCTCCCTATACGCACCTAACACCCCCGACGCATCTTTCTGGTCGACCCTCAAAGCACACCTCAAACTGTTCAGCTCCCACCACTTGATTATAGGAGGGGATTTTAATGCAACCATTGCCCCTGAGTTGGACCGCAAACGACCCGCTCCCCACAAACGAGGGTTCACTTCCCGCCCCACGAGACTAGACAGGACCCTCGCAAACTTCACACTCCACACGGGCCTCCATGACGTGTGGCGGCTACACCACCCCAATACCCTAGACTTCACATTCTTTTCTCATCCCCACTCCTCGTACTCCAGAATAGATATGTTTCTGATTTCTCCCTCCCTTCTACCCCAGGCCACGAAATCGACAATAGGTACTATCGCGTGGTCAGACCATGCGGAGATCTCCCTCGACATAGAACTCCCCTTAGCAGCCAGGACCTGGACTTGGAGGCTGAACCCCACTCTGCTGCAAAACCCAGAAATTCGACGTAATACACACACTGCTATAAAACACTACTTCACCGAAAATATACACTCTGTCACCTCACGCAGTTCACTTTGGGCAGCTCACAAAACGGTTATCCGAGGCACCCTGATTGAACAAGCCACCAGACTCAAGAGACAGAAACTCAAAGATCTAGAACACCACATACACTCCCTAAGAGCTATCTCTGCTCAACACAAACAGGACCCCTCCCCGGACAAGCTAGCCCAAATACAGATACACCAACAAGCTATCAAGACCTTTATGTCCAAAGACTCCCAAAAAGCACTTCTCTGGACTAAACAACTTTTCTATGACAAATCCAATAAAGCAGACTCGCTCTTGGCCCACAAACTGCGCCATAAAACTCGAACCAAAAACATAGACCACATTAACTCCCCCGGAGGTACCACACACA
Source organism: Pelobates fuscus (assembly GCF_036172605.1). Classification (NCBI taxonomy): domain Eukaryota; kingdom Metazoa; phylum Chordata; class Amphibia; order Anura; family Pelobatidae; genus Pelobates; species Pelobates fuscus. Next base: position 74,610,904 of record NC_086329.1, on the reverse strand, counting down.
CCACCCCTGACCAAATCGCCTCCGTCTTCGCCGCGTACTTCGCAAACCTTTACAACCACCAATCACAATCGGGACATGACCACCCAATTGACCCTCAAGCTATAGAATCTTACCTCGAGCGCATCCCTCTCCCTGCGCTCTCAGATGACACGAGAGAACGACTCGCTATGCCCATCACAGAGGAAGAAATAGCACTAGTCATTAAATCTCTTAAACCTCACAAATGCCCAGGCCCAGACGGATTCACGGGCCAATATTACAAATCATTCCCGGACGCCCTCCTACCCCACTTAACCACACTGTTTAACTCGCTACTTCAGGGCGACGCACTACCAGAGGATATGCTGAGATCAAACATCACCCTAATCCCGAAACCGAACAAATCACTCTCTGACCCAGGCCACTACAGACCAATATCCCTCCTTAATGTGGATATCAAAATCTTTACCAAACTCTTAGCAAACCGCATCCAATACTCCCTACCCAAACTAATCCATCCCGACCAAGTAGGTTTCATCCCCTCAAGACAGGCCAGTGATAATACCAGGCGCATATTAGACCTCATTTGGGTGGCAACACATAAAAAGACCCCGACCCTCCTTCTCTCCATGGATGCCGAGAAGGCTTTTGATCGCCTCCTTTGGCCCTTCCTCTTTGCCACCCTCAGGAAATTCAGAATCCCCGACCCCATCATAGCGGCCCTTAAATCCCTTTACAATAACCCTACGGCCACCCTTCTCATACCCAATTCCGGACCTACCTCATTTAAAATTCATAATGGCACTAGGCAGGGCTGCCCTCTCTCTCCGCTCCTCTTCGCCCTTTCCTTAGAACCCCTTCTACAAAGGATACGAGACACCCCGCAAATCACCGGTCTCAAGGTGAGACACACCGAATATAAGATTGCGGCTTATGCCGACAATATCCTCCTCACACTCGCGAACCCAACCCAATCCATCCCTCCCCTACTGTCCCTCTTGAACGAATACGCGGCACTCTCAGGATATAAACTGAACCTAGATAAAACGGAGACACTCCCACTGGGGATCCCTGAACGCGACCTAAGAAGCCTCCGCCACTCACACCCATTTAAATATAACACGACTAGTATCCCGTACCTTGGCATCCTCCTACCGGCCAACCCAGAATCCACATACACACTCAACTACCCCTCCCTGATTCGACAGGCCCATACAGACCTACTCACCTGGACCACCATGCCAATCTCATGGATGGGCAGGATTGCCTCCATTAAAATGAATTTACTTCCCAGATTCTTGTATCTATTCCAAACCTTACCCATCCCGATATCTCGGAGCGACTTCAAGACTCTCCAAACCAAAATAGACAACTTCATTTGGTCTAACAAGCGACCCAGGATAAAAAGAACCACGATGTATAAAACCACGAAAACTGGGGGTCTGGGACTCCCCAATTTCTTAACTTACTTCCAAGCTGCACAGATATCACAAATACAACAACTACACGCACCCCCAGGTCTTAAACTGTGGGTAGACCTCGAGCACGACCTCATGGGAGGTGATCATCCCTCACTCCTCTTTTGGGTACCCAAACACTCCAGACCCGCCACTCCACAAACACCCCCAGCCCTACGCACCTCATTCCAGATATGGGACAAAATTATACAGCACTCCCGCCTTGTCAACTCCCCCTCCCCTTGACCCCACTCTTAAGAAACAAACAGTTCCCTCCAGGAATGACCCCTCGAGATTTTGCACATTTTGAAGACAATGAACTCTACCGCTTCTTCCACTTCTTCCGATCCAACCAGATGCTCCACTTCCCGGACCTACCCAGAAACACACCGCTAAACACCTCAGACCACTTCAGATTTCTCCAGATCCGTAGCTTCCTACAGAATCCCCAACACTCCGCCACGGCAACCGCTACCCTGACCCTATTCGAACGAGAATGCATACGCACCCCGATACGCAAAGGGCAAATCTCCTCTATTTACACCCAACTTAACTCCTCCTCCTCAGCAGATGCACTAGCTTACACCAAAACATGGGAAAGGGACATTGGCCCCCCCAGCGACCCTTCGGACTGGTCTGATATCTGGGAAGCGACAGCATCCCTTACCATTTGCGTCAACCATAGGGAACAGGCCTACAAAACACTCCTCCGTTGGTACCTGACACCCCTGCGGATGAAGCAAATGAAATGCTCGACTACAGACGAATGTTGGAAGGGATGCGGAGCACAGGGTACCTATATCCATGCTTGGTGGCACTGCCCACGCATAGCGCAGATCTGGGTGGGGGTAGCGGACCTGGCATCAGCCCTCCTACATACAAAGATCCCTCTCGACCCGTGGATCTGGTTATTATCTAAACCCCACGCCCCCCTATTTAGGTCACAGAATAAACTGCTTGCCAAAATAGCTCTGGCCACGAGGCGCACTATAGCCGAACAATGGGGCAACAAAAACATACCCACCCTAGACACTGCACTCAAAAAAAATAGAGGAAGCCAGGGAAATGGACAAGCTCTCAGCCTTACTCCATGACACAACCCACCACCACAACAAAGTTTGGGACCCCTGGGTCATATATAGGCTGACTCATCCCTGCCCAAAAAGGCCGGCCACTCCAACACCCCACTCCCACTACCTGCTTCGAAGACCACTGCCCGGACCTACCCTAATTCCCAAACCTCTCACCACCCCGCACACACCCACTAGATCACCTCAGACCACTTCCCAGAGGTCTCCACCCACTTTGCCACCCTAACTTGGACTATCCCTCAACCCCGAATCACTCAACTAGGGTGGGCCCATGACACGGAACCTACCCGGGGAATAGATAAAATGACCTTGAATACACCTCAGTCTTCTACCCGCACAATCGCACTTAACCACACTACAACAACGCGACCCCGACAACTTCACCCACCCACCAAGGGGACCCCACAGGGAACCCACACCCCCATACCCCCCCCCCCCCCGGCTCTAATCATCAGGCCCACATCCTCCAAAATACATCCCTGGACCACTGACCACCAATGGCGCACACTAGCACGTGCGACCCACTCCCCGCTCGACATGGCCTAACTCCTAACAACGACGCACGAGCATAGTTCCTATAAGAACACTAAGATCTCATTTGAATCATAGAGATGTACCTCACCCCTCCCCCCTCCACAAACCTAACCCATCTCAGTACCCCTCTGGAAATACACACCACAAGGCCGCATAGGGCTGTCAAAACTGAAACTCTACTACCTGGAACACCTACCGACCCATATCTGTGGGAACGGGTATGACGACTGACCGCAACAATTAGCATTTAAAGTAACGATAAACCAGCCTATGTGACCTCATTCCTGAGAAATATTGATTGATTCATTGTATTGAAAGACTCATATTTGTACCCCACCCCTCTTTTACATTCTGTATCCCTCACATACGTCTGAAAGACTTAAAACTCTGAAAATAAAGAATTTATAAAAAAAATCATCTGCCTTTTTGGCAGCCTCGGTGAGGGAGGTGGGGTTACGATCCCTCACCCATTCCTGCAGTTCTGCGGATATCCCCTCATAAAACTGTTCCAATAGCAACATTTGTAACAAGTCCTCCATGGACCGCGCTTTACTTGACTGCATCCACCCAAGAGCTGCCCTTTCTAGTCGGCAAGCCCACTCTGCGTGCGAGTCTTTGTCAGCCTTTTTCAGTTCCCTGAAGCGTCTCCGGTATGCCTCTGGTGTTATTGCATACCGGGCCAGGATAATCTCTTTTACCTGGCTATAGTTCCTAATTTCAACATCTGGTACAGTGCGGTAGGCTTCAGCTGCCCTCCCTGACAGCCGTCCTGCTAATATGGGTACCCACTCTTCCCTTGGTATGTTATGCAGCGTACATAGTCTCTCAAAGTCTTGGAGGAAGGCATCTATATCCTCCCCTGCTTCCACATACGTTTTAAAAGCTTGATAGGGAATTTTGGGCTTACCCTCTTGTGTCACAGCTCCTGCTGCACTTCTTTCCGGTGTTTGTGGTCTCCTTTTGCTCATCACAAACTCCTGCACTTCTGTCATCGTTTTAGAGATGATATCTGTTGGTGGGTTTTCTCCATAAAAAGCCAGCCTGAATTGTAATTGTCTTTGGAACTCCTCCTGTTCTGTTTCAGGTCTTTGTTCCGTGGCCTGGATCTCTTCTGCTCTGTATTCTGCCATTACTTCAGTGATAAGCGTTGCTTTAGATTTGCTGCTGGCTGAAACACATTTTGCTTCCAGAAGTTCTTTCAATGTGGATCTCTTTAGAGTAGAAAGGTCAATCTCCATTAATCCTTGTTCCTCTGTGAGTCTGGATCCCAGCGCTGCCAACCAATGTAGCGGAGAGCTGATTTCTCGCAGCTATTCTCCACTTAAGATCCTAGGGAGGCTCAGGAACAAGTCATTAGTAAATCCACAGCAGAGTTTCCAGCAGGTAAAAAGGTACAGCAATATCCCCACAGCACTCCCAATAACTGGACGACACACAGTTTCAGGAGTAGAACTAACAATCGTTTATTCCAGGGTTTCTTATAAAGCCTGCTCCCATGCAAGGGAGGGATTCACATTAATTAGGACAGTAACCAATACAGTGCTTGTTACCTCCCATACCTCTCCTCCCCTCAGAGTGAGTCATAATCCCCTTAACTTGCACAATAATTTACCCCAAACCTGGATGTACCCCTAAACCATCACATAACATTAATATTAGGGTACCGCTAGGTAGCCCTGATCTGGGTGACTATTATATCCAAAATTCACCCAGATGGGACCAGTGGTTCAGTAGTTACGGGAAGGTGAAGTTTGACCGACCGCACACGAGTTGGTATCCGAAAAGGGTTCCATAAGATTGGGCCCTGCGGTCGGTCTCTGTTCGGCAGTTAAAACATACTCTTACAATTGCCATCCATACTTCCATCCGCCTAGATATTGGTTCCCTCATTCGGTACTTTGTTTCTACCGAATGGGGATTCGTTAGGACTCTCCGTTCGGTAGTTACGGAGCTCTGGAGGTCTCAGCGGTGTTCGGTTGTTTGAGTGTCCGATTTGAGTTCCAGACACTCGACGACCAAACACCGCTGAGATTTTCATGCGTAAGATGGCCGCCGCCACGTGTACGCATGCCGAATGGCGGCCACCCAGATACAATCCTAACGAGCTTGTTAACTTGCGGTTTAGGAAATATGTGAACCTTAATTGCTAACACACTTCTCTCTGGGGTGGTCCCTCTGTTCGGTAGTTTCCATATGCATATGGTACGGATGGAAACTACCGAATAGCATACAATTCACACAGAAAACATACGAATAGGAAAATTAACACAGGAAAAATATACCGAATACAATCACACAGGCATGTTATAGGACAGGCTTACGGTATTCCGCTACACAGGGAATTGCACATTTTATGTCGCAATAGCCAAGCTGGAAAAATAAAGGTTGGATCACTTTTCAGATGCTATTTTTCACCTAATTTAGCATTTCAAGGAATTCTTAAAAAAAAAACTGCATTTGCGGTGTAATGTTGTCATGTGATATTAATGCTATTGCATGTAATATTGTGATATACTACCAATATCACCTCCTCTGAAACTTTTCATCAGAATAATAAGATGTAAGCAGAACCGTTGGTCTTTGCATATGTACCAGCTGTGCTTTTGGCCTAGCCCAACAGATATGACTCACTGTGCATAGACACGTCATTAGACAGTGATTGCTAATCTTGGATCTACCATCGATAATACCTACAGCTCCCTTCAAGTTGGCTGAGCATGCTGAGAAATGCAGTTCCTATTCACGTGGAATGTGAAGGTTAGTCATGACTGTCACAGGCCATTGAGTTTGAATGAACATACCTTACATTCCTTCCCTCCTATGCCAATATGCGATGGATATTCGAGATTGCATTGTGTTCCGTTTTCTATCTCCCTGCATCCTAATTGTGGTGTATTCCGCTTTGCAGCTACCTCCCCCAGGGCAATAACATGCCCTCCATCTCAGAAATGCCCCTGTTAATGAATGCTATATTCTTTGTTTTGCAAAATAGCAAAAATAAAAAGTATACTAAGGCATTTCCATTAAAACGTACCATTGTACAGCGCTACGGAATTTGCTGGCGCTATATAAATAATACAATATGGAATATTCCATTTAACTTCATTTATTTTATAATTGAATTGGTCTTAAAGAAAACCTTAAGAGGGAAAAGTGGCTTATTAAAGTGCAGCTCTTCAACAATGATTTTTAAATGTGCAATCTCAAAATTTAAAATGCTTATACCCAAATAGGTAAAGTGTACAATGCCAAAGTGTACTGACAAATTTGTAACACACACAGAAAACTTTTGTATTAATAAAGTGACAATATAATTCCACCAATTATTACACTATCAGATTTCCCTGAGGAAGTCCTAGCTTAGGGTGAAACGCATAGGGCTTGGAAATCTACATAGTGACTAACGAATAGTGACTTTTTGTCTATTTTATGGTTTTTATTTGGATTGCTTGCTGCTATCACCTTGTTCCTGTTCCGGAAGGATTTCCTTTGCCTCTCTGGCTGTGGAAGAACAATACTCTGATGTGCAAGATATTTTTATATTTGCTGTAAGTGCAATATATTTAAAGGTGTTTTTATTCTGATATTGGTACACTATGTTTGTATTTCTTCCTCTCTTCCCTATGTACATATGAGCCAAGAGAGAATAATCAAAGGCTACATCGCTTAAAGAAACCCATATAAGCCTGCAATCAAGTTATATCTTGTGAATGCAATAATACCATCAGCGTAATATAGAGTCTATAGTTCTACACTATTGTATATATTTTCTTTCCTAGATTGTATATTTTCCGTGTTCATACATAAGATTTGAGTAGTCTTCTTACAATCTTATCTTTAAGGGTAATATTATTTCATCAACATTTTGCCACCTTCTGGTGTGCACTTTGAGATATATATATATATATATATATATATATATAGGAAGGCATGGCCTGAAGTTGTGGGAGGGGCTATAGATCTACTTAAGGGACTCCCCCCTTCCCTTACTTACCTTCGTTGGTCTAGACGAACAGCGTGATACTCGCCGGCCTCTTTCCCTTCCGGCTTCCTGTTGCGTCACGTCACTTCCGGTGAGACACGGCGCTTTCTCGACATCACACCGTGAGTACCCGCCAGCACCTACACGCCGGCTCCACAGGCCGACTGGCTCTCCAGCCTGGCTCGATCGGCTCTACAGCCCAATCAGCCTCCCCACCCCCCCCCCCCCCAGCTCGATGGGGCAGTAAGCCACGGGGGAATTTACTAGCTGGGCAGCACGGCTCGGACGAGAACAGGTACAGAGACTCCATTACCGTGAGGAGTCCCTGTTCCCGCCAACCGCCGGCTATACATAGGTTTAAGGGGGAAGGTGGGTTGTGGGTTTTATGTGTAACTACACGGCACGGACGGGAACAAGCCTCACAGACTGCTATACCGTAAGGAGTCCTTGTTCCCGCCGGTATTAGACAGGGAAGGGGGAGGTGGGCTGGGTTGTCTGAATAAGACCCAGTGTTAATTCACGAGTTAAGGGGGAAGGAGGGCATTGTACTGGTCTGGTGCTGGCTGACCCCTAGTTCAGCCATAAAAGAAGAATACAATATATCCCAATTACAATGCTTTTAATTTGGTTAAATATTGTGTTGTTCTGTATAAATTACTGCAAGTAGAACTTAGAAGTTAAACACATATAGGTTGTACTACATGCTTTGCAGATATAATAGTGATAATAGTATATGCATTACTTACGGCTGGTCAGATATTATTATACGATATCTGCATTGATAGTTGTAAACTTTTAAGTTTTAAGATAATTAACCCCTGCTGATGTTAAAGGACATGGCTACTGGGAACACAATGTGTCTGAAGGGGGGACAGTACTCTCTGCAGTCACCCCCTAAACACTTACTACTTTCAGTTATACAATCTTATGTGTATGTCCTACAAGAGTACCTTATCTAAATTTTCATACCCCCAGGAACCCCGAATACCCCCTGGATGGGTCATCTAGTCTAACCCCCCCCCTTACTTAAGAGACCTCTGATTTCTCTTATACAGAAACCAGGGCTCATTTTTCTGTAGGTATGTTGGTTCACGTCTATTTCTCAACACGGCCGTCTTTAGTTATTTCCCCTGCCCCTTAGTCCTAGCAGTCCGCGAGGCCAACTCCCATCCTCCACTTCGAGGTACTATACGCCCCTCAGGCCAAATCATAGTTAGTCGCCTCGCAATTATATAGAGAGGGCGTAACCAGTCACTGCCAAATACCCCCCCCCCAGTCTACTCATGGAGAGGCCAACATCCCATCACCGGGTAGGTTACCACGCCCCTCGCGCCATCTCATAGATAGAGCCTCTCTAGCCACTTGGCATTAGCAGGGCCTCACCTGCCACAAATCCTAGAATAATCTTTCGCCATCTGGCACTAGCAAGCCACCGGTTAATTCCCAACCCTGGTTACCAACAATGTCTATTATATATTTTCAGTATGTCCCTACTCCCAGACGATGGTGAGGATATGTCAATCCCTAGCATCCCTGATAGGTCACTTACCCCGACTCGCAAGGGCGACATGGGAAGTCCCTCATCCATCAGATCATGGACTATCCCCCGCATTACTGCAGAATTACGCAAACGCAGTATCCCATTCCCGGCTACTGCCAGGAAAGCAGAACTGTTCAAATTGCTAAGAACCGATACCCTTAATACAGACGCAGGGAAAAGCACAAGCAGCTCTCAAGATCTGACTCTCCACGCTATGGTTGCCTCCCTAATCTTTTCTATGGGGAAGGTCAACGACAGGCCCGTAGCTTCCCCGTACAACCTCCTGGGCCTCTCACCGAAGTAATCCCGGTCATACCCACAGCAATAGCGGGTAATTACATATCCACCAAGGCAGCCGCCCACATTATTAATCCTGCCCACATGGTTCCAGCTAATCTTAAAAAGGACATCCTGGAAGGCCTCCCAGGATATCGTGGAAAACCGGTCTTACGACTATGGGGACATCTCGGTGGTCTTAAAAGCCAGAGACCCCAGACTCCGTAAGAATCTGGCCATTCCCGATTTTGTTCTATCTTTCAGTATCTTTAGGGATATTCTATGCAGGTTCATCCCCATAGGAGAGAGGAACTGGATCTATATATGCATAAGCTGGTGGACCTGGGTATTAAGTATGGCGGTTATACTTTTTACGACTTTCACAAGTCCTTTTCATCAAAAGTGTCAGCCACATTGTCCCAGTACGGCATCCAGATGGATTGGAGCCAACTGGACAACGAACTGTTCCTCAGACATTTCGCGGGGCTTAGGACACCAGCTTGTGCCATATGTACGTCACCCGCTCACACAGCTTATCTTTGCCCCCTCTGTCCGGACAGCGCTCCCGGCTCATCCTTATAGCATCCCCCAAAGGCTGAGAAACAGACCAGAGACAAACTGGGTCTTCCAGTAGTGTACCTAGGCAAATTTCAGATTTGCAATAACTTCAATGAGGCTCCTGCGGTTACAGTGCCTTATTACACGTATGCTCGCATTGTTTCCAGGCACATGCAAAATCTATGTGCCCAAATAAAATGTACCATAAACCTTATTTGTCTCCAGTGAACGTTCCTGTACTCGCATGTATGCTGTCCACTTACCCCTCCAAACACCGTGTGGAATTTTTATGCACAGGTCTCACCCAGGGTTTTCACACAGGACTCATTTACATGCCAACAGGGGTGTTATAGTGTCACAATTTGCAGTCTGCCACTAATCACCCTACTTCAGTCACTACCTTGTTACAACTTGAAGTGGATCAGGGATTTGTCATTGGCCCTTTTTGTAGCCCCCCCTTTTCCAGCTGGAGAACTAACCTTATCAGGCTGGTTTGCAGCAAAAATTCTGAGAAACTAAGACTCATCATTGACCTATCCGCACCCCACTCTTTAGCCATCCCCAGCCTAAACTCATTGATTCCATCTGAGGAATTTTCCCTACAATACTCCACTATGGATGACGCTATTGCGGCTATCAGATCGGCAGGGTTGGGTCTTGGCTTAGCAAGACGGATATTGTGAATGCTTTTAAATTCTTAACTATACACCCCTCTTTGTGGCACCTGCATGGCGTTAAGTGGCAAGACGCCTACTACTTTTTTTACAAAGCTCACCTTTGGGGCCAAGAGTAGTCCGAGGATTTTTGACACATTCGCAGAAGCTTTGTGTTGGCTCCTCCTTAATACCTGCAGGTGCCCAAATGTGATACATTACTTAGATGATTTTCTGTACATCGAATCCAATTCCAACCCCCCACGTAGTCTAGACAAAGCAGTCAAGCTATTCACCTCCCTTGATGTCCCCGTGTCACCCACTAAAACCAAAAGACCAGACACAATCATAAACTTTCTTGGTATTCTGCTGGATTCATCAACAATGATGGCCAGCCTCCCTAGAGTAAAGGTCGATCACATCCTACACGACATTAGTCACTACATGCACAGGGGGTCTTGCAATCGTAAAGAATTACAATCACTTTTGGGTTTACTAAATTTCGCCATGCGCATAATCCCCCAGGGCAGGGCTTTCATTTCTAGGCTCCTCGCCCTATTCCCCACCTTCTCCAACGACTATGCCCGCATATCCTTGGACTGTCCTGCGACCGCTGACCTCCAGATGTGGTACAAATTAATCTCTGACTGGAATGGGAGGAGATTGATTCACGATCACCTGTCATTTGGACAGACGCGGCATCATCCGCGGGATATGCGGCCATTTTCGGCACGGAATGGCTCTGGGGGACCTGGCCAATAGAAACACAGGGCATTGAGGGGTTTCACACTAACTCAGCCCTATTTGAAGTGTACCCGATAGTTGCTGCAGCTGTCACTTGGTGTAGGTTGTGGAAAGGGCAGTCCGTACGCTGCTTTTCTGACAACCTGGCAATATGCCACATTATCAACAAGGGTCGCTCTTCCTCCTTGGCAATTATGAGTTTCCTTAGGAAACTGACATGGCTGGCAGCTACCCATCAGTTCCACATTGTATGCTCTCATGTTCCCGGCATATACAATACGGCAGCTGACCAGCTATCTCACTTTCAATTTCAGGCCTTCAGACTCTCCCTACCCTCACCCTCTGCAGCTCGTGTGGAAACCCCAGCTCCAACTTTCCAAGACCTTATCATGGAGTAGATGAACTACTTCAGCACAGCCATGTTCTCACCAAGTTAGCCTTATCCACCAGCACTCAACACGCGTATCACAGAGCTTTTCACTTGTACAAACAATTCATGTCTGACCATCACCTCGCCAACTGGTTCGAGGTTTCTTCACTGATAGCTTTTGCATCTTTTTGCCACCTTAAACTTAAATTCTCGCATAACATAGCTGTACCTCACGGGGATACAACACCATATGTATTGCTCCTTCCCTAACCACAAAGGGTTCTTAACTTCTTACCCCATCCGAACACTACTGAAGGGCATAGCGAAAGCAGACGGCCCAGCAACACTCAAGAGACTGGTCATTGACATTGAAATGTTCAAGTCCTTATCCAACCTACTCGACCAGGCACCATTTGAACCCCATACGAACGCGGTTATTAAAACTGCCATTTATTTCGCTTTTTATGGGTTTCTTAGACCAAGAGAATTCACCATTAGTGGCCAGCACCATAGCCAAGGGTGCCTCCTCACCTCTTACCTTACGAAACACACAGACTACTACGTCCTGACCCTACCTAAGACCAAAACAAGTCAGATGGGGGACCGGTTCACATAACCTATTACCCCACAGGGAACAATTGGTGTCCGGTGAAAGTACTGGACGCTTTCTTAGCCACAACACCAACGCACACCTCAAAACCACTACTATTACTACACGATGCAATTCTTACCACGGCAAAATTCATGCTTTATGTCCGTATGCTTATCACCAGACTTGGTTTAAATCCTAGCAATTACTCAGGGCACTCCACACCACTTACATCCCACACCCAGTCCAAGAGATTAGGAGGGCTTTCATTAAGATGTCTACTTAATATGTAATAATGTACTATGTCTTCAGAATAAATGTTTACTTTGATTTATCTCTTTTTGCCCATTTTATTTACCGGCCTACAGCATACATCGGTTTCGGCACACCTCAACCGACTATTTCCTTTTTATTTATTTCTCTTCACCAGAGTATTCCATATCATATGAGAATGCCCCGAACTCAAATATATATATATATATATATATATATATATATATATATTTATTTATAAATTCACCAATAAAGTGCCAATGCAGCTTTTTAGGCTCCATGTGAGCGGATTGTCGATGCTTTCGTTAAATCTCTCTGTTGGAGGGTAAATTGCAGGTGCATTACTGCGGTTTTGCGCTATGGTCATGGCCAAAATGATTATTAATCAGTATAGGGAGTGGAAGCTCTGCACAAAAGCATCTGTTCAGAAGCACAGCTAGCCACACTCCCACCACACGTCTCTTTAGTCTCCCATGTGTCCCTATTAATCCACTGTGTGTCTGTTAACACCCATGTTTGTCGTTTACCCCTTTTAACCCTAACCATCTCTTTGTTTGCTTCCTACCCCTTACCCCCTACCTTCCCTGTCAATGAAAATACACATCCAACCTACTGTTGTAGCATTGTATGCCACCCATCTTTCAAGGTATGGAGTCATGATGATGTGGACAGTCCTGGGAGTCATCACCAGTGATGCAATTTGTGTCAATGGCAATACCCATAATAGGAAGGCCTGACCAGCAATTAGATGAGAGGGCTAAATGACAGCCTGCAGACCTTCCCACACAGAGCACACTTTGCAGAGAGTGTTGCTGAGGCTCTCTCTACTTGGTTCTTGTGAATGTTACACTGCGCTTGCGTGTGCTGCCTAGGGACACGCCCTTTATGTCCTTAGATGCTGGACACCAAGAAAGTGGGGTAGGACCCTAAAATAGAGACATTCCTGCCAAAAGTTGGGCCACGCAGGACCACAGTACTTGATCTCTATCCTCTAAAAAAACAAAATTCAAAGTGCAATTAGTTTGAAACCAAATACACAAGATCTACTAATCTGGCTTAGTAACACCACTGATACTTAAAGGAACACTTACAAATAAGGCTGCAAATAAGCGTTTTACATTGTAGGGTTAAGGGGAAAGGGAGACTGCACCCAGACCACTTGATTGAGAAGAAGTGGTCTGGGTGCCTATAGTGTCCTTTTAATTAAATTCAATGTAATGATTATACTCAAGTGTAAATTACACTCTCAGATGAACTCAGATAAGAAAAATCATCTGATTGAAAAGGATGCCCCCATGTGAAGTAAGTAAATGTTATATCATATACATAAACAAGCTACAAGGATGCTACCTTTACATAGTGATCATGCCTTTCCCTCAGGCTATCTTGATTTTAAGTTAAGAAATAGCAAATACCAACTGCATGCCTTGATGTACAAATGTTTCCCTTTAACAGTAAACAACGCTTGAAGCTTACAATGAAACTATCAGAGGTTCTCTGTTCCAAAAAATATAATCCAATAAAATTCATGAACTTGGCAATGATTTGGAGATAAAGAATAATTTATCAAAAAAAGTAATTAACTATTTGGGAACAATTTAAATTGGTACCTTTAATTTTATATAAACCAAGACTGGGCTTATCAATGGACAAAATCTTATACAGACATGGGGTAGGTGTAGGGAAAAAAAATCAAATATATTGATAAGAAGGACATTGCATTTGTGAACCCTGTTCTCCTAATGTCATCTTGCAAGGAGGAATTACTTCCTTTCTAGAGAGATTATGATGAAACCAATATAGTCATAAAATAAATACTCAACAAATAAACAAAGTAAATCAAATAGGTTTCTCCTAATATTAGGCTCTTGCTAAGAAAAGGACATTTTGGACATATAGAGTTACAATGACAAACCACGATATTAAAAACCCCTGGCAAGTGAAGTGAAAAACATTGATTATATTGTTAGAATGGCACCTGTCAAGGTTTGTGATATATTAAGCAACAAGTTTACAGTCAATTCTTGAATTCCATGTGTTGGAAGCAGAAAAAATTGGCAAGTGAAAAGATGGGAGTCCCTTTGACAAGGGCCAAATAGGGATGGCGAGCAGGTCAGAGCATCTTCAAAACAGCAAGCCTTGTGTGGTGTTCCTGGAATGCAGTGGTTAGTACCTTTTGAAAGTGGTGCAACGAAGGACAACTGGTGAACTGACCTCATGGACATGGGTGTCCAAGGCTCATAGAGACATGTGGGGGAGCAAAGTCTAGCCAGTTGAGCCTGATCACACAAAAGACCTATTGTAGTTTAAATTGCTTAAAAACATTTTGCTGGCCATGATAGAAAGGTGTCAGTACACTCAGTGCAATGCAGTGAGTTGCATAATCACAGACCAGTCAGAGTGCCCATGATGACCCTTTTCCACTGATGAAAACACCTTCAATGGGGACGTGAGCATCAGATCTGGAGCATAGAGCAATGGAAGAAGGTTGCCTGGTCTGATGAATCAAGTTTTCTTTTAGATCAGGTGGCTGTCCGGGTGCATGTTCGTTGTTTATCTGGGGAAGAGATGGCAGCAGGATGCACTGGGAAGAAGACGGGCCAGATACTGTAGAACAAATTCAGAGGTTTTGTGGAGTCCATGCATCGATGCATCAGAGCTGTTTTGGCAGCACAAAGGGGAACTACATGATATTAGGCAGGTGGTTAAATGTTGTGGCTGATCAATATACATAGGCTTAACCTGATGAGTTTGGAAAATTTAGACAAGAGGAATAAAAAAAACAACTAAATGACGGAAGCATTGTCAGGGCCGTCTTTATATGAACAAGTAACACAGGTGCATAAACAAATAACTATCACCTTTCTTAAGGCATGTAGAGAAAAATTCCAAATCAAAAAATGTCAGTAGAGTCAAAACAAAAAGATCAAAAGGCAACAGAAATGTCAAGTGTGAAAAGCAACAATTAAATAAAGCTGCAAGCATCAGTCGCCAAGCATTTGTTCCTAGATATGGCATCTGAGCAGATATTGCAAGTCAAGCGGTAAATACCAGATATATGTTTTTGTAAATGTATTATAATAAAGATATTTCAAAATTAGTCACGTAATCCAGTATGCCACCCAGACTCAGGGCCGGAATAAGAGCACACTGGGCCTGGTGCTGACAATTATGATGGGCCTAATTACGGAATTTTATCAACCAAAAACACTAAAACAGTCATACCTCCCAAGCGTCATGTATCTGATGGAGATGGTGCTGGAGGGAAACTCATAGGATGCAGCTATAAGAAAACACATACTCTATGCTAATCTCTCTCTAATTTATGCTTTCATCTTTCAAGTAAATCCATAACCCCTAACAGCAGTGTCCAGTGAAGCAGGAAGTCAATGGGCGGGGTAAAAGGGTGGGCCACTGGTGCGAATCAGGTGACCAGACCTGCCAAAAGGGGAGAACATGCCCAAAAAGGGGGCATGTCTGTCCAAAGAATTTGAAGGACAACCTGGGATGAATGCATGTCAGGCTGCCCGCCAATCCTGCAGGCTGTCCAACTAAGGGCATACTATGCAGGCAGCACCCTGAGCTTGACTTAAATGCGTCTAATGATGCGCTCACTCCATGCTTTCTAAGCCTGTCCCCTAGCACTCACTGGTCCACTTCTCTCCTTACCTTCTTACTAGCAGGCAGAAGTTCCTGGTATATAGTCTGGGACAGAGAGAATGTGTATGTAGTAAGTGTAAAAGGAAGGGGACATGCCACAGTGTTAGAGAGACCTACGTCTGCATTACCTAAACTAATTTTATTGTCAGCCAGTCCACACAAGTTTTGTTCCCATACATCCCTCTTAAGCTTCCAAACTTAAAAGGACACTATAGTCACCAGAACAACTACAGCTTATTGTATTTGTTCTGGTAAGTAGAATCATTCCATTCAGGCCTTTTGCAATAAACACTGTCTTTTCAGAGAAAATAAGTCCACTGGCCACCCCTTAGATGGCTGCTAGAGGTGCTTCCTGTGGCAGTACTGCCTAGTGTGCAGCACTGCCATTCAGTGTCTCCACCCTCTGCATGCAGACACTGACCTTTCCTCATAGAGATGCATTGATTCAATTTATCTTTATGAGGAGATGCTGATTGGCCAGGGCTATGTTGAGCTTGTGCTGGCTCTGCCCCTGGTCTACCTAGTTGACAGTATCAGCCAATCCTATGGGGAAGTATTGTAATTTGCTCAGACCACCACTTCTGATGATGTCAGCAGACAGTCAGTTCAGATGCAGACCCAGCAGCATATTTTACTATTCTTAGGGAGCCAAGAATGGGCCAGGGTGGTTGTTTTAACATAATAGGGTCAGAAATACATGATTGTGTTCCTGACCCTATAGTGCTCCTTTAAGCAAGAGTATGTGAAGAGTAGTTAGGGTTGCCACCTTTCTTGAAAAAAAAAATACCAGCCTTAATCATTTGTATAATCACAAGGAGTGACATCAGAGAAAATTCTGTAAAATCACCAACAAACTACACAGTTTGATTCTGCTGTAGAGATGGATTGCTCCCAGTGTCTCAGTCTCGCAAGTCACCCAGTGTATCACAGTGTCAGTGTCCCCATGTCACCCAGTCTCCCAGTGTCCCCATGTCTCAGTGTGTCCCCATGTCACTAGGATACTGGGGACACAGTGAGACATGGGGACACTGAGAGACGCAGGGGCACTGAGAGACCCGGGGACACAGAGACATGGGGACACTGGGAGACATGGGGACACTGGGAGACATGGGGACACTGGGAGACATGGGGACACTGGGAGACATGGGGACACTGGGAGACATGGGGACACTGGGAGACATGGGGACACTGGGAGACATGGGGACACTGGGAGACATGGGGACACTGGGAGACATGGGGACACTGGGAGACATGGGGACACTGGGAGACATGGGGACACTGATACATTTAGGGAAACTGGGAGAAATGGGGATACTGAGACACTAGGGACACAGAGACATGGGAACACAGACACTGGGAGACTAGGGGACACTGGGAGACTAGGGGACACTGGGAGACTAGGGGACACTGGGAGACTAGGGGACACTGGCTGGGAGACAGACACTTGGGGATACTGGGAGACATGGGGCAGTATTGGACATAGACATGGGGACACTGGGACATATAGGGACAGGGGGAGACATGGGGACATAGGCACACTGAGACACTAGGAACACAGACACTGGGAGACATGGGGAAACTGAAACATTTGGGGACACTAAGACACTAGGGACAGAGACATGGGAACACAGACACTGGGAGACTAGGGGACACTGGCTGGGAGACAGACACTTGGGGACACTGGGAGACATGAGGACAGTTGTGGACATAGACATGGGGACACTGGGACATATAGGGACACTGGGACATATGGGGACACTAGGCACACAGAGACATGGGGACACCGAGACACTAGCGACACTGGATGGGGGACATGGGGACACTGGGAGAAATGGGGACATAGTGTCTCTGTGTCCCAATGTCTCAGTGTCTCCCAATGTCCCTATGTCTCACAGCATCCCCATGTGTCTCAGCATCCCCATGTGTCCCAGTGTCCCCTAGTGTCTCAGTGCCCCCATGTTTTCCAGTGTCCCCAAGTGTCTCAGTGTTTCCAGGTCTCCCAGTGTCTGTGTCCCCATGTGTCCTAGTGTCTCAGTGTGTCCTAGTGTCTGTGTCCCCATGTGTCCCCTAGTGTCTGTGTCCCCTAGTGTCTCAGTGTCCCCATATGTCCCCTAGTGTCTCAGTGTCCACATGTGTCCCCTAGTGTCTCAGTGTCCCCATGTGTCCCTGCTGCCTTTCCCCTCATCCCTCACTTACCTGAGCTGTAGAGCTGCTGTCTGGACAGCTGTGTTGCTGCTCCCGGATCAGTGAGTAGTAGAGAGAGGCAGGGATATGCTGTAATTTCCTATCCCTGCCTCTCTCCACACACAGTGACCCCTACTGGCCGTTGCTGGTATTGCAGAGTAATCTCCATTTATTCTGAGAAAAATACCTGAATTTGTATTGCCGATATGACTGCAACACTGGCATGGCCAGGCAGCCTCAAATACTGGCTGTGCCAGTAAAATACCAGTCAGGTGGCAAACCTAAGAGTAGTGTGGGCCTATTCCATGGGCCTGGGCCTGGAGCTGCAGCTCCATCAGCCCCTATGTTAATCCGGCCCTGCCCAGACTACATGAATATGTATTCCATAATAAGGATTGCAGAGCACAATACAGAAGTGTATCACAGCATTAACTTTAAAGAGTTTTCTGACAAAATGTTTTGATTTTGTGGTTATTTGTAAAATACATTTAAATATTTGTGACAATTTCAAAATGGCTGCCAAAACCCATGACTGAGTAAAAGAGCATAGATACAGCACATGACAAAACTCAAAAGAATGGGCAAAGCATCTGTGCTGATTTTGCAAATATCACATGTTTAACAAACTGTTGTATATTTAAATAGTAAAATGAATACATATTTGTGCAATTCTATGACACCTTAAAGGTAATTGGTACACGGCAGTTATCTTAAGTTTGATATGAACTTACTATGAACAATCATGGTAGAGGGCCCAGCTGTGTATATTTTTGAGTGCTTTGGCCTTTGTTGCCATCTGTTACATGGACGTGGTGTTCTAGATATTTGGCAACATGCAATGAGTCTTTGCTTTATATGTGTGCCAGTTTTGCTTTACAATCCCTTGCCTAGGATAAGACCAAAAATGTGTCAAGGAAAAGTATTTAATTAAGATAAATTTAGCTCCAATGATGAATTGACTGTCTACAGTAATCACAGATCAATAGCATCAAAACTCATTTTATATTTATTTCATAGTTACAAAGCTGAAAAAGACTTGCGTCCATCAAGTTCAGCCTTCATCACATATGTTTTTGCTATTGATCCAAGAGAAGGCAAAAAAAACCTAGTTTGTAGCGCTTCCAATTTTGCAACAAACTAGGAAAAAATTCCTTTTGGAAATTACATTTGGTTAGTCTGAATCTACTTAGGTTATGTCATAAAAGCTGAATAAGTATGAAGGCACTCCCAAAATATCTGGATAAATAACCAGACACATATTTTAAACAAAATTATTAAGCAACATTGAATTACAACCAAAATATCAATAAAAGGGAAAATGTTACTTCGCAGGATTAAAATGCAATAAAGAAAACCATACTCCAGTAGTTACCTCTGTCCTGGAACTGGGTGCCTCCATTTTGGCTCCATGTGAGTCATTGTTATAAGTTCTGTCCTTTGTACTTGCAGTCAGTATGATGGGATGATTGTAACCAGAAGCAATGTTTTGGTTTTCTCTTCATTCAATGTTATATGTGAATTAGCTGTGCCAGAGTCAAACTGGATTGTGATGTTTCATCTGTAAAAATTGCAACATAAAAGTCAATGTAAGATAGAACCCAAAAAAAGGTTAACACAAACTATATGTGATTTTAAATGTTTAGTTATTGGAGCCATTTTCAGCAGTGCCGGTTCTTCTTTTAATAATTTATAATCACTACATTTAAAATGTCGCTATAATCAGTATTAGAAAAAAAAAAATACAATTACAATAATGAATAAAACCCACTAATGTCAAAAGAAATAGAATAGGTAAAAGGCAGGAGGAATGTCAAGGAAGCAGAAAAGATTATTACTGCTTGAGTCTGTTGTGGTTACAAATTCATGCTAAACTATTATTTTTGCCATTTGCTCCAAAATAGTGCAAAAAAATAATGCAGGACAAGAAGAGAGAACATTGTGAACCCTACAATAGGGTTTAGAATTTCACTATTTTTTAAATGGAAAAAATATAGGGTGTGTAATTAAAAGGTAACAATGCATTTGTGATCATTTCCCATTGGGATAGCATTGCTCCATTGCTGAATTGACAAGATTAGCAACAAAGAAAGGTATACTTCAGACTAAATCTATATCACAGACACCTAAAGTAACTTTGAGTTGTAGGTGTGCAAACACGTTTTATCGCAGACAAAATATTGTTACTTGGGTTGATTTGGGATTGACTTAACAGGAATCTTTTTTGTGGCGCGTTCTATATGGTATGATTGCAAAAACAACGTAGGAAAGGTCAAATAGTACAAGGACCAGTGTGGGCCACATTGGGAGGTAAGGCCATTAACAAACAGAAACCTAAAGACGCAATGAAGGGCTTAAACAAACAAAACAGGAACTTGGATTGAAGATTCTTTCAGACTCGAATGTAAAAGGAAGCTTGATGGGTCAGGAAATCATGGGAATATATAAGGCTATGGGGCAATGCAATTAGAAGAGCCAAGTATAAATCTGTCAGGGCAACAAAATTAGTGACTGGAATTACTATTGAAAAAGAAGAACTACACACACAAAAGAAAAAAAGAAAACACAGGGACTCAGAAATGATATCAGAGTGAAAAAATGTGCTTAAAGAGACACTCGATGCTGGAGGTGATCCATTCGTTCTAATACATTATTAAGATAATACATTAGAATATGATGCAAAGAGAAGTACAATTTACAAAAACATTCAACAGGAAAAAAAAGGTATATGTAAAGATTCATTTTGTTTGCTCTCATTCCCAGCAGAAACAACTTGTACCCTACAAGACCCTGAGGAGGTAGACCAAAGGGCTAGCAGGGAACAGGGACATGTGTGAGTGGGGGGAGTATAGAAAGTTCAAGGAAAGGAAGTCCTGTAAGTGCGGGAAGGTGCTATAGACGAAAAGGGGGGTGGCCATATATATATAAGGGGAGCCCTTTCCTTTTATCTCCCAGCCATCTTAATTATCTGGCTTGGGAACAGCTTTCCGCCCACCCTCCCTTGTTATGTTTCTTTTATGGTGCTCTCTGTATGTGCAAATTTAGTTTTTCTTGTCAAAGCAGGTGGATAAAGATCCTTGCCAATCGGGGTTGGACCAGCAGTCCAGTGGAAAAGGTTCAGGGCTGATCCCTCACCTAGCCTCGGTTTAAGGTATTGGTAAAAGACATGCCCACTGAGTGAAAACCAGTGGTTAGCATGAATGGTATTGGAAGGCCAGTTGTGGTGTAAGGATGAGGGGGGAGGCAAACGCCCATGTTAATGTAGACAGTTGGCAAGGATTGAGTGATGAAAGGTTACCATTATTGATTATATTAATATGTTATGTTAAAGCTGTGGCCTGTTGTCACCACTTATGTCAAGTTATTATGGGTAAGTTATCGTAAGTAGAAGGGTACCCTCTTACACTGTCCCCACTACCTTCACACATGTCCACATGGTGCAGATGGGATACCCATGACGTCACGAGTAAACATTGTTTGCAAAATATCATTTATTTGATAAATGCTCCTAGCATAATATTAATAATACTGTATTTCTAATGTCAACTACCTCCGGAGAGTCCATTCTCTGTTACAATCTGAATGAGGTTTTCATAATAGTAACAATGACATTTAGTGAAATGTATCTATTTGATGATCTACTACAATACGTCTTTCTACTTTTTTTATAGCTTTACTTTGCCTGGGAGAGTTGCATTGATATACACGATCACTAATAGGGAATAAATGTGACAGTAGTTTCCAAAGCAGACACTGTGTGCTCTGGAAATATCTGTGCATCGTTCCTCTGTATGTTCTGCAGTACATAATACGCCTGTAGCATGACTGTGGGCCTTGCATTTTGCGTGCCTCTGTTTATGTACTGGAAATCAGGCTCCTTCATTTAAAGATTTACATGTTTTCACAGTTTATTTAGTTTCATTATATAAGTGATGTAATATTGGATTCAGACTCCTTAACAGTTAAACACTCCACTAACAGTTAGTGTCCAGCCTGCTGCTCCCAGCCAGTAGTGCTCAGCAACAGTTGGTAGCGGCTTCTGCAGTCAGCCTGTGGCCCCTGGCTGCCTTCCTGGGTCCCAGCAATGTAGGAGGAGGAGAAGGAATGGGGATGAAGCAAGGTCCTCCCAGAGGAGGAGGAAAGAGCGGCTGCTGTTGCAGGGGGAGCGGGAGCTGCGCACATCATATCCCCCCTCTTTGGCAGAGTGCAAGTAAACTTGCGTAGGGACTCACAGCACCATGTCGGCCGGCACTGTGTCAAAATGTGCCGCCCCCCAAAAAAAGGTGCAGCCTGGGATGTATCGCCCTTCGACTCCCTGTTACGCCACTGCCAACTGCTGTTAATTAATGCAGGTTCACAAAATGCTGCCCCTGTCAAAGTGCCACCTGGAGTCATGGATGGGCCAGCCCTGATGAGATGTGAAAAATGGAATTAAATATAGAAATCCTCATCTCTATCCTGCATCTGGGCACCTACATCTTGGCGGAGAAATTAAACATGTTTCTATTTCTCCTCTTTATTTGCAATGTTTGCCCTGGCTTTGCCTTATCCGAACTGGATTATGTTATTTGGAAACTCTTCACTGTAAAAAAATAAAAAGTAAACTGAGCATCTCATTAGCATAGGTATGCATTTTTCAATGTTTTATTCACCAGAGTAAATTTCAAGGAAGTCACACCTCCCCTTTAAAATCCTGCCAAGCAAAAATGACTTTATAGAAAATTAGATATATCCAAGTCACCCAGTCCACACAATTTGAAACAATAATTACACTTGCTAAAAAAAAAAAATCATTAAATAAATACAAAAAGCAAAGTTGGAGGTCGTTTTGCTAAACACATCTAATGGAGAAACATTATCAATGTGACTAATTGATTATAATATACTTTTAATTAATAAAATTATGCAATCACAAAAGCAGTTTCAATGTGATTGTACATGCCTATATTTACTCATCATAATAATAATCATAGAACATTGGATAATGTCTAACTAAAATGTTTCAAATAGTGGATATGTGCATACTTATATTAATGGATCAACTGATATATAGATAAACTGAAAAGACCTATGTTAATAGGCATTCAAAAAGTATGCACAGGTAAACAGGAATGAGCAAGTCTCTGGAATTAGATTTCGGATCTAACTTGTCGTTAAAATCAGATAAAGACGCAGCATACTGTTTTACATAACACTGCTAATGTTATCATATTTGGAGCAGGGTTTAAATTTTTTAGATGAGAACACGGACCGAAAATGTATGCTTTACATGCAAAGCCTTGTACAAACGACCATGTCATGATGTAATTCAAAACGGTGGAAGAATGACTAAGTACAGTAAAGTATCTTGCTGACGCACATTGATGTCAGAATAGAAAGTGGCAAATAAGGGATATACAAAAAATATTCCAAAGTGGGGCACACATGAAAAGATAAAAATAAATATATATATATATATATATATATATATAGAGAGAGAGAGAGAGAGAGAGTGAGAGTGAGAGTGAGAGTGAGCGTCTGTGTGTGTGTGTGTGTGTGTGTGTGTATGTCAACTACAATACAAAAGACAGTCCTTTGTATGGCGGAATCAATCACTGATTTAATATCTGACAATATAATCAAGAAATATTATATATATTGGGGGAGATTTATCAGATTGTTGAAGACAGTTTTGTGCGCCACAATTGTTAAGTGTGAATGCACGCAATTTATTTAGAGACACAAAAAATTTAGAAATATTTATGTCACTTTTTCCACCAGAAAAGTGTTTTGTTTTAGCGGTCTTTGTTCTAGCAATCCAGATGTAATGTATTTTTTTTGTTTTGTTTTTTAGTCCATTGGATAGAAAGATGGCAGGATTTTTTTTTTTTTTTTTTATAATTCTTTATTTTTCTGTGCAAGTGATTGACAAACATGTTTAACGTGCCACAACAGCACACATACGCTTTTCATCATGTACATTAACATGGCATATGTAAGTTGCACATTTTTTATAATAAACATGGCTGGCTATTATTCGTCATGAGATACGGAAACAGGAATGGTAGGTACATTATGCTTAGCTGACTGAAAGTATATTGAGTAGTTTCAAGATTTGTCAGATTATGCAAGCTCTTACCTGGAGTTTATATGACCTGAGTATTTGTACGATTTGACAAACATTTTTTTTTTTTTTTTTTTTTTATTCTTTTTTTTTGATGTGCACAAATTTGACAAACAGCCTTGGCACGCCACAACAGCGGTGACAAGGTATATATCATTTCAATATTACATCATTACAGGTTGTGACAATTATTAGTCAGGCACATTTTAATTTTAGTAGAGCTAATACATAGCAGCATTTATCACATTTACAATACTGCTGCGCTTTACTAGTAAATACATGCTATTTTAACTATCCTGTCATCTATGAAGCAATGCAGGTGCTAAATATGTCTGAATGAAACGATCTGACATTGTTAAAGTAAAGCTCGGGTAAAGACATGCTTAATAAGGCTTAATAAGGATGTTTCCTAACTTTTCTACATCTTCGCAAAAAATACCTGGCTGGTTTAAAAGGCATGTAGTGATACCGGCTCCAGGGGCTGACTGCAGGGCGGGCATGACATCTCGCTGGTAGGGGCAGACCGTTTTGCTGTGTCCGTGTGACAGTGCATGAGTGTCCGCCAGAGCAGGGATCCGAGCAAGGTCCAACCATGTGTGCCGTTGGACTCTTCGTTGGTTTCGCTGTGGGAGTGCTTTGCTTGACTGCTGTGTTGGAAGTCGCTGTCGGGGGGTAGTCGCTGTGCGGTGTGCCATGGGTACATTTTCTGGATTTCCCGAGGTGAGCGCCTGTCAGCATGGCTGTTTGGGCCCTGTGTGATACAGTTGGCTGCTGGATGAGACTGTTGTTATGGCCGCCGGTGATCAGAAGGTGTGTGTGGGCTGCAATTGTTACTGCAGATGTTCCTCGATCTGCTGCGAGGTCGGCATTCTCTGGTGGTGGAAGGCCGGGTGCAGTGTGGGCCGGTTCCGCTGCCCTTGTGGCTCGCGCTAGGCCTCCTCCGCTGCTCGCCTGTGGCGAGGTCAGTGTGGTGGGCTGGCATGTAGTCGCTTGTGGAGTTGCGGTGGTTAGTGTGAGGAGCTGGAGTTCTTCCGCCCCCCTGGGCCCTTGTCCAGAGACCCTTTTCATTTCTCTACTTCTTGCGAGGGCGCACTCCCTTTCCCCGGCCCCTGCGCACATGGTAACCGCCATCTTGGATGCCGTGTTCAGGCCTATGGGCAAGATGGTGTTGCCGTCGGGCCCTGGATGTGTAGCCTCTGGGTGAGGACCGGGATCTCCCCCGCCAGTCCATAGGGGGGGGAACAGGGCCAGGACCACCCGGGTCTCGATCTCCGGCTTGGTACCTTTGGGCAGGGTAGTGGGGCAGCGGCCACCTGCCCCTCTCACCGCCGGCGTAGGCCCCAACTTGGTAGTCATGGGCTTCACCTCCTGGGGACTGTAGCTGCGGTAGCCAGCCTCTCCCAGGACCCGGTAACTTAGTGGTTCGGAAGACCCTTGCTGCCGGTTAGTAGGTCGTTCGCCATAATTTTTAAGCATATTTGTGGGTATATTGCAGGAGCTGAACTTGTGTGCGACCGTCCAGCTCGGCGGTCCGGCCCCGCCCCCAACAAACATCTTATTTTGATTAAGAAAATGTTCTTAGTTACTATAAGTGATATCACAGAGAGTGACTGACTGAGAAATTTTTATGTGCATTTTCTAACAGACAGGCTTGCAATGTCACGGTAACAGTAGTAAGCTTAGGAAAACAGTTTATCATAGGTGTGGCATTTGAGTTAAACTGCACGTCTTTTAAATCAGTATGGGTCATGAGTAATGGCGTGCATAACAGTGTAGAAAAGAAAACAAAATGATATGCAGGCAAAACATGCTATCTAGATGAATGCTCTTTCGAACATGGCAATAGTTACGTAGGTATATGAAACAGGAGAGTTAATATCACTGGTACTAACTGAGATGCTGTTGCTATGCAGAGAGCAGACATATGCAAACACATAAGAGCATAAGAAAAGAACATAAGGAAACTGCTGGCTCAAGTATGCCAAGGGGCCCGTTTAACCCCTTAAGGACACATGACATGTGTGACATGTCATGATTCCCTTTTATTCCAGAAGTTTGGTCCTTAAGGGGTTAAGGAAGGAGTGAGGGATCTCCAGGTACAGGCTCGAGAATTTACCCATCATATCCTATGCCCTTCTGGCACTACGGTGGAGCCGGCAGAGTTTTGTTGCTCAAGTCCCATATCACATTGTCCCACCTGTCCCTGGCTCTAGCACAGTCCAGTGCACCTTGCCCTCCGGTCCAGTTGTGGCCTGCTACCCAGATGTGGTCTCCGGATCTGCTGTCTGTGACCTGCTTTGCACACTGAGTCCCTGTATTTCAAGGAAGTGGGCTGTACCTTGGGGTTTGTACCCGGTTGGATTGAGGTCCAGGTGGGTGAAGGCTGTCGTCATTGTGGCGTTTCTGTGTGCGGTGCGCTCTCCGCTTTCTCTTCCTCTGCCTGCCCGATTTTGGCGTCGAGGTATAGCAGGGAAGTGGGGGCTTTGTAGGCTTGAGCCAAGTCGAGGCAGTAGTCCTTAGTGATTGTCGCTGGGTTTGGGTGGGTGGGGTGGGAGTGCTTGAGCGGCTTGCTGTGCGTGTCCAGAATTACTGGCACAGTTTGTCGAATCTTTCCGTAAAGTTTTTCACCCAGTCTGAGCTCTCTGTGTCTGCTTGGCTCACTGGGACAGAGGGCGCGTCGGCCATCTTTGTCCCGCCATGCGGTCTCAGGATCATGAGGGATCGATGTGGTCGCAGTAGCGTGGTCGGTGTTCCCAGTGGGGACCGGGATCTCCCCCACCGGTCCAAAGGGGGGGGGTAACGGGCTTAAGTTGGTTCACTGCAGGGTATGCAGTCCTCGGCGGGAGATCGGCCGCCTCTCCCAGCCGACGGACTCGTGGTCCCAGAAGGCCAGTTTTCAGGAGGGTACAACTTTCAGGTTTGGTTGTGCTTGTCGAAGGTATCGTCTGTGCTTGTTTTCTTGCTGGTTTTGTCGCTTTTTGTTTAGTTTTAGCCCGTTTAGGCCTTGTGCTGGTCGGAGCTAATAGAAAGCACATCTGGCTAGCTTGAGGATCAGGCCCCGCCCCCAGATGGCAGGATTTTTGTAGAGAAAATAACCTTTTTTTTTCTAAGACCTTTTAAATAATTTTTAGAACAGTCTAAAAAATTACAAACAGATTGGAGACCTAAAATAAAAATATAAAATAAAACATGTTGGTAAATATTCCCATTGTATTAATGCTTAATAATCTTTCAATATGTCCATTTTCTTTAAAATTGTAATGATCCTTTAATTTGCTTGATACTATATGTAAGACGTTTACAAAGAAAAATGCCAACTTCTTACCACATCACCTCAATTATCTCCCACTTCCAATGAGGCAACTAAAGGAAATATATAAAGTTGTATTTTCCCCCTATAAGTCTCTGCCACACAAAGGCTTATTGGATACATGAATATGTACAGAAGTCATGATCTTGTACCATTGATACAGTTGCAGGGGCTTCACTGATGAGAAATCAACATGAAAATACATGTGTGTAGGGAGAGGTGGGAGTAGCACCTGGAAGTATAAAAAAATAAAAATGGGACAACGGAGAAGTGTTTAGTCTTGTACTTCTTAGGTCATGGGGTATGGAATAAGAGATAGACTTACAGTGTTCAGAGCTACTCTCTGGCTGGAAATGAGAAACTCCAGTGTGGCGAAACCAACCTCGCCACTGTACACTGGAGAAGCCTGGTTGCTCGCCTGCTCCCTTTAGACTATGGCCCTGCAGTTCAAACCTTTATTTTCCCTGCAGAAAGGCTTATTCATGCTTTTCTGCCGGGGTGTTCAGTAGATTCAATCTACCGAACAAAGTACCGATCTAAGGATCACCTGGGAACTGGAGTGTGCCATCAATTGACCACCCAGCAGCTGCGGTTAACCACAGCATAATTGACGAATGCTGGGTGGCCTTTGTTCGTCGAACGAACACGTGGCGGCGGCCATCTTAAACTCCCGAACAGCGGTGTTTTGCCGTCGAGTGTCTGGAACTAAAATTGGACACTCGACTAGGCAAACACCGCTGAGACCTCCAGACTTCCGTGGATTCGTGCCGCAACTACCGAACGAGCCGCCGTTCGTAGAAAGACTAATGTTCACATGGGGAGTCTAACGAACACAAGGAAACCCACGGATGGCAAGCCGTTAGGGACTTTTTAATACGTTAACAGAGACCGACCGCAAGGCCAAACCTCATGGAACTATTTTCGGTCACTTTGCCTGTGCGGTCGGTCGAAACTTTAAACCTCCATAGCTCCCGAACCCCTAGTCTGATCTGGGTGATTTTTGAGTATGTTGCTCACCTAGATCAGGGCTATCAGGGGATCTCCTACTTAGGAGTGTACTCTAGGCATTTGGGGTACATCCAGAAAGTGGGGAAGTAATGTACATGATTAAGGGGATTATGTGTCATGCTGAGGGGAGGAGATGTGTGGGAGGTAATTCATGTGTGATTGGTGCATCGGGTAATGACTGTAAATCCCTCCCTTGCATGGGAGAATCCTTTATAAGCCAGTTGTGTTAATAAACGTGTTGCTCCTGCTTAACCCTCAAAGTGAAGTGTCGTCTCATTCTTGGGGGGAATTTGACTGTATGCCGATTGCCAGAAGTGTAAGCTGTTCGTAGGCTTTTCTTGTTCAGCTGCTTCCAGGGTTTGTGTATTTCCTGTTCGGGAGTTGGTGAATTTGTGTAGTTTGCAATTCGGGAGATTGGTGATTGCAGTAGCTGCTTGTCTATCTGGAAGGGGATTATCGCCTAAACGGTTTTTAACCTCTGGTGAGCAAAACGGTCCGTTACATCCAGACTGGGTTGTTAAGCTGCCTCCCTCATCAAACCAGTATATTTCAAGTGCTGTACCTTCTTGTGTATTCTATAAAAATTACATGTGTAACTTAGTATAATCCATGGCTAGTTTCATGTCTGACTGCTCTACAGCTTCCAAAAGGTGAGACCTGTCTACATATCCCACACACTCCTGTAACCAGAGTAATGAGATGCATAATGTTCTCCAACAAAAGCAAGATGAAGGCCAGAACAAGCTGAGAGGTCTCCGCTATTTCCTGTTCTTTGACTATGTTACTAGAGAGATGGCATGCATTGCTGCAAATCTAAAATGAGGATCTCTTTTAATGTATCTTTGCCATTTATTTAGAAGAGGATTTATATAGGTATACCAATAAAAAGAGATCCACTACAGTTTTTATTGCAAATGAAGACACTTAAAGATCACCATTTTAACCACTTCAGAACAAGGGGTTAGGCAAAGACTATCATGACAGTCGTGAGCCATGAATAAAATTAATAAAAATACATTTGAGAAAAAAAAAACATTGTCTTGTGGCTTTGTGAAAAGAAACCCTCTGTGATGCAAAGGGACATTTATATTTGAATGATCATCGTTAATACAATCTTATTATTTGTGTTATATTTTATGATGTCATCCTGCTTTCTGAAACTCAATCTCTCTAAAACTGAGCTCCTTGTCTTTCCTCCTCCTAATACTGATCCTCCTCTTTCGCTCTCCCTTCAATTTTGTGGTACCCACATCAGTCCATACTTGCAAGCGCGCTGTCTTGGTCGTCATACTTGATTCTGGCTTTACCTTTGAGCCTCACATCCAGCATGTTGCCAAATCCTGTAGATTCCATCTTAAAAACATAGCATAAAAAAAGTCCCCTCCCCGGCCCCCACCCCTGAATGGCGGGTGGGGGCCCTAAATTAGACCTAATGTCCTCCCCCTGGCCCCCCTGAGCAGTGGGTGTGGGCCCTAAATACCAATTGGGGGGACCTAATGTCCTCCCCCTGGCCCCTCCTGAGCGGTGGGTGGGGGCCCTAAATACCAATTGGGGGGGACCTAATGTCCTCTCCCCTGGCCCCCACCCCTGAGTGGTGGGGGCCCTAAATTAGAATAAGGGGGACCTAATGTCCTCCCCTCTGGCCCCCTTCCCTGAGCGTCGAGTGGGGGCCCTATAGTAAAATGATGGGGGGGACCTATTGCCCTCCCCCCTCCCCTGAGCGGTGGGTGGGGGCCCTAAATACTAATAAGAAGGGGGGACCTAATGTCCTCCCCCCTGGCCCCCACCCCTGAGCGGTGGGTGGGGGCCCTAAATTAGAATAAGGGAGGGACCCAATGTCCTCCCCCCTGGCCCCCTCCCCTGAGCGACGGGTGGGGGCCCTAAAGTAAAATGATTGGTGGGGGACCTAAATACTAATAAGGGGGGACCTCATGTCCTCCCCCCTGGCCCTCACCGCTGAATGGTGGGTGGGGGCCCTAAATTAGACTAGGGGGGTCCTAATGTCCTCCCCTTGCCCCCACCCCTGATTAGTGGATGGGGCCCTAAATACTAATAAGGGGGGGCGACCTAATGTACTCCCCCCTGAGCGGCGGGTGGGGGCCCTAAATAAAAAAATAACCGCCCCTCCCCAGGTGACTAGGGGTCCCTAAAAAAAACCTAACCCCTACCTACCCCCCTCACCCTAAAAATAATGAGGGGGGGCCATTAACTAAGTACCTGTAAAAAAAATTTAAAAAAATTACCATTTGATGTTTTCTTTCTTCGAAAATCTTCTTTTTACAGCCCCAAAAAAGGTCACATCAAAAATCCGTAATAACCGACGCACTTAAAAAAAGTAAAAAAAAAAAAAAAAAAGAATCCTTCTTCACCCAAGAAGGGCTCTACGCAGACTGAGCTTTGCAGGGCGGGGGAAGGATGGATTATCATGGTTATTATGGATTTTTTATTTGGCCTTTTTGGGTCTGAAAAAATAAGATTTTAGAAGAAACTTACTTAGAAGGTTCTTAGTTAATGGTCCCCCCCTCATTATTTTTAGGGTGAGGGGGGTAGGTAGCGGTTAGTTTTTTGGGGGAGGGGGGTGACTAGGGGTTTGGGGACCCCTAGTCACCTAGGGGAGGGGGTTAATTTTTTATTTAGGGCCCCCACCCACCGCTCAGAGGTGGGGGCCAAGGGGGAGGACATTAGTCCCCCCCCCCTTATTAGTATTTAGGGCCCCCACCCACCGATCAGGGGTGGGGGCCAGTGGGAAGGACATTAGGTCCCACCCCCTTATTAGTATTTAGGGCCCCCACCCACTGTTCAGGGGTTGGGCTGGACATTAGGTCCCCCCCTTATTAGTATTTAGGGCCCCCACCCGCTGCTCACTGTTTAATAGACATGCCCCTACTCACGGTATAGCGAGTAGGGGCAAAATTTACTAATACTAAGTAATTTTTACTTATTAGTAAATTTGGCTCAAATGCCAATTTAGGTCTTTCAGCTTTTTGGTAGATAATACCGTGGGATTTAGGGAGTTATCTACTAAGCGGCTGCAAGAGAAGTCCTGAAGTGCCAAAGTCCCGGAATGCCGAAGTGTTGAAGTTCCGAAGTTCCGAAGTTCCGAAGTTCCGAAGTTCCGAAGTTCCGAAGTTCCGAAGTGTCGAAGTGTCGAAGTGTCGAAGTGTCGAAGTGTCGAAGTGTCGAAGTGTCGAAGTGTCGAAGTCCCGAATTGCGGAAGTCCCGAATTGCGGAAGTCCCGAATTGCGGAAGTCCCGAATTGCGAAATGCCGTACCGAACCGAAAATTTTCCCCATGTACATGCCTAATTGCTTTTGTCCCCAAGCCCTCCATTTCTGATGCAGATTGTGAATGCTATCTCAGATTTCCTATGTAGACATTTAGCAAACACCATATACATTCTTAATTACCTATGAATTTGGACAACCAGCAGATTTCTTTTACGAAACAAACATCCTTAAAATAGTTTTTTTTTTTTTATCAATTATAAAACTAAAATTAATGTATTACATTAAATATAGGCAGTGTATTATTTTGTAAACATGCATATAAGTAAATTTCAGTGAACACCCTGGCTTACTATTAAAAAAAAGAAACAAAAGGCTTGCAATGAGAATACAAAGTTTCACCAAACTCGGGTCAAGATTCTACAAAGCAGACTTGAATTTCTGCTTGGAAAGCCTAACAGATGGGCTGTTATCCAGTGACTTTATATTATTTTACCAAACAAATAGAGAGGATGAACTACTGTGAAAAACTACTGTGACAAATACGCTGCCAGTATAAACAGAGGAAAGAACTAAATAAAAAGTATGGTGACTGCAAAATGCAGTACGAAAGGGGAAGTACCATTGCATTAGAAAATGTTCCAATAAAATCAAATGAAATGAAAAGTAACAATTTCACATTAATGTTCATTATGCAGATATTGTTTGAATGTTCACAATCTCCTGCTTTGTTTACAAATAAAACCGATAAAGGGGAAATACAATGGAATGTATCTAAACAGATTTTATACTGTTGAGCATACAGATATACTAAGTATGGTATCTTATTTATCCAGGACACCAATATATCTTGGCATGCTTTTTGTTACAACCGTTCAGTAGGTCCATATTTCCTCTGATAAGCAGCCGTCATGGGGTCAATTTATTAGACAGCTGTAACACTACCATAAATCTTAAAATGAGTCAAACGCCATGCGACTTAGTAGAATATTTCATGGACTGACTTTTGTGCTTAGCTCACTACTTTTGGTGTGTGTTGAGTTAATATTAGCACGACATTGAGACAAAACATGACACAAGTGAGTTAAAGAGTTATGGGTGGAAACAGCAAAACATGCTTGATGTTTTAGGATATATCATAACATCTCCAGTTAAAAAAATTATATGTTTAAATAGATAGATAGATAGATAGATATACATGGGGTCTGTAAAACCCAATCGTTGAAACAGAGAGCCTAGTGGCTCTCTGACCCCCATCTAACACATATCAGGAGTAGTAATTTAAATAAAAAATAAAAAGACATGGGGTGCCCTAGACCATGGGTGCCCAAAAGGTAGATCCTCAGATGTTTTTAAAACTACAACTTCCGTGATGGTTCTTCGTTCTATAGCATTCTAAAGGCATGCAAAGCATAATTGGAGTTGTAGTTCTACAACATCTGGGGATCTACCTTTTGGGAACCCCTGCCGTAGACTAAGACCAAGAGTAACTAGGTGGCTACTCTTGTCGAATGACCCGACTCTTACCCTGTACCATGACTGATCACCTTTTTGAGTTGATGAATGGAAAGTAAGCAGCAGGACGTGAAACTGATCACAATGTGTGGCTTTCCCAAATTCACTTGGATAAAGTCTGCAGATGTTTTATGAAAATTTAGCTTTGACAAAAGTAACAGAAAAATTATGGCTAGTAATGCCAAGTAAGTATCTGTATGTATTCTAAGGTGCGAAGGGCAGAGCTTACACCAATATGAAATAAGAAGTGGTCCAGGCACTCAAGGTAATAGCCAAAAGATCAGTTTTATTGTTGCAAACAAATAGCAATGTTTCAACCCTACCGGGTCTTTGTCAAGCTTGACAAAGACCCAGTAGGGTCGAAACGTTGCTATTAGTTTGCACCAATAAAACTGCTGTTTGGATATAACCTTGAGTGCCTTAACGTGGGGATTGGCCATCCCTGGATCCGGTGCACCTCGGCAGCCTGGTGCGGTTTCCTTCATTTTACCACTAGAGCTTATACCAATGGCTTGCAGGGTGCTTAGATGGAGGCGCCCAACTGTAGCGAACAAATATGTATTAGTACATTCAATACTTTTTACACCTCACGTTTATTGGGAAGTAAATTTCTGGGAAGTGACTGTTCTTCTTAAAAACAGTATCTCAAGAGTGTCCAATATTGACTATGATACCATTTTATTAATAAAATAAAACTGTATACACACACACACATATATATATATATACATATATATATACATATACATATATATATACATATATATATATATATATATATATATATATATATATATATATATATATAATTGAGCAAGTTATATACAAACATATCTTTGAGAAAAAGAGAAGAAAAAAAAAAAGACAGGATGGTTGTGAAGCTCTCTTTTCCATATTCTTTTTTTAAATTTAATTTATGGTAAATTTAATAACTTGCATCAAAGTAAAGGGAGTCTAGCTTTAACATGAGTTATGATTACTACACATTTGTAAACTATTAGTATCCAGATCAAAGATTAAACTGCAGTCTCTGGTTTATCAAAAGAGGAAATAATCAGTTGATCAAAAGTCTACCGAGCTAAAGGAACATTAACAAAATTAAATTTGACACAAACTCAGCCAGACGGATAGACATGGTAGGTCTTTTTCACTTTGCAACAAATTAAAATGAACTGAAGCCAAACTGCTAAACTTGCTTAACACACTGAATTGAAATGTTTTCCAAATCAGCAATTTATGTCTTAATGTTGAAATGAGTTCAGTATACTCAAATTTAGGGCTTGCCATCTTGACATTACTCTTTAGCGGCCATCTACTTCTGGTTACCATTCCTGTCACTACTTTTAGAGAGTAGTTGCTGTTTACTGCAGTAATTCACAATTAGTGACAGAGCATTACCGGCTCACTACAGTAAGCCAGTCACTAAGTAGCAGATAATGGTTCCCATTATTCTTTATGGTAGCTGATAGTCTAATAGTGATTGGATCCTAACTGGTTTACAGGAAGCCAGCTTCCACACTCCTCCAGGAGTTCGTTGCAAACGTTTGTCACAGTACTGGACCCATGGAAGGAATCAGTGACATGTGTATGCATCAGCAGGGATTATTCCACTGGATGATATTATTGTCAGAGATTATATGAAGCTCTGTTAAATGTGAGTGGTCATTTCTTCCTATCAACTACTATTTATTTTCAAATATACTACATTATTAGATTTTTTTTTTTTGGCACTCCCACATATACCATACTAAGGACTGACACACCGAATTGAGAGTTTTGACTTTTCATTACTGTATGTTTTACTAATAAATATAAATATATATATATATATATATATATATACATATATATATATATACACACACACATACACACACGCATATTCACCCGGTTCCCCTCCCCTCTGGTCCTTCAGCATGCCGGTAGCAGGCAAGTGGGTGCATGCCACGGTCAGTTGTTCTGGTTATGGATAACACATCGGTGAGTATAGGATGAGGGTGTTTCTTGTGGGGATGTTAAGTGGGTATATAGTCATGTTGTCACAGTAATTGTCCTGATGAAAGCTCCTTGTGAGAGCTGAAATGTCAACACTTTTATGGATTAAATAACAGTTAAGTTTTACTTAAACTACTCAATTCTATCCATGGTTCCTGTATTTG
The DNA here is from genome assembly GCF_036172605.1 of Pelobates fuscus. Taxonomy (NCBI): domain Eukaryota; kingdom Metazoa; phylum Chordata; class Amphibia; order Anura; family Pelobatidae; genus Pelobates; species Pelobates fuscus. Next base: position 74,575,698 of record NC_086329.1, on the reverse strand, counting down.
GCCCATCTGGCATGTACAACATAATGGAGCGTCTACAGTTTCTTTGCAACTGGTCTGCACCCCAGCCCTGAGTGAATCGGGCATATGATAGGCTTAGCAATGAAAATACTTGTTCTTTAATTGACAGCCTACATCTTTGCCAGTTCCCTGTGCCACCCTCGTTAGGTAGTTGCTAGGCATAGACTTTCTGCTGCGTTATACAGCCACCATTACTAATATTAAAGTTGTTAGCGGCTATGAGATACGGTAATCTTAAGTGTGGTCATCTAACATATTTAGTATGTAACTCGTAGGTAGCGTTCAAGGGAGATCTGCATCCTCTCGATGTGCCTGCTGTTTACTATTTACAGGCCAGATGGAGTGTATGTATATATAGTCAAAGCCTATTCGCCTAATGTGTGCCTAACATGATAGCTCTACCTTATTGTGTGTAGTCAGGGACGTGGTGGTCAAGTAGACCTCTGGTATGAACCCAACATGTCACGCAGGGTCCACCCTAGTGTCATGTTTCTCTTGTGATGTTATTATATTAGACTATGTCTGAGGGCTATGCCACTGTACCTTATTTTGATACACTACCCTGGAGGTGGAAATGCCCTATTGGGTAGCGGGAATGGTCAGTATCGCGTATACCTAGCGACTCCTTTGATCAGCGCGCTAATGAGTGAGATGGGAAGGAGGATGGTAGGTAGGGGGAAAGAGAGAAAGTAATGTCATAGGGAGGGAAGAGAGAGAGAAAGAAAGAAAAAAGGAAAAAGGGGGAGGGAGGAGTGCACCCCGGCTTTCCCCGACCCCCGCCGACCAGGTTGCGCCCCCCACACCTTCCCCCCGGGCCAATGAGTTACGAGAAGCTCCCACCTTGCGTCCCCTCCATGGGTCCCGTAGTAAGTTCCCTGTGATCTATCCTTTTCGCTTCTGTTTCTTGTGTGTGATTAAGTTTGTTTGTTAGGTCGGTCCTAGGGATATGTAGTCAATCCAGTTTTGCAGGTAGCGTTCCATATTGCCCTTCAGAGATGCTGTGAGCCTCTCCATCTCCTGTATCTCCTCAACTTTGTCCATCCACTGTTGGAGAGTGGGTACCTGGTTCAAACGCCATCTAGCTGGGATTAGTAGTGTGGCCGCATTGAGGAGATGTCTGGTTAATTACTTTTTATATTTAGAGATAGGCATTGGGGTATGATGAAGGAGCATCTGGAGCAATTGGAATGGAAGGTGTGTGTCCAGGCTTTCCTTAATTGTAGCTGACTTCATTCCATAATGGGGTTATTTTGCTGCACGACCACCAGACATGGATATCCGTGCCCACCTGTTCCTCACACCTCCAACAGGTGTCCGGGACTTTAGGCAGCATGCGGTGTATCCTCTCTGGAGTTCGATACCTTCCGATCAACAGTTTGTAATTTAACTCCTGCTGCTTGGAGCACATGGGACTTTGGTGGGTCAGTATGTAGATTTTTGACCATTGAGGGTCAGTATGTAGATTTTTGACCATTCAGGGTCAGAAAGCGTGATTCATGTGGCTCTTTCCCATCGTGCTGTGTGTTTCACAGGTTCCAGCTGTTCCGATGTGTGAAGCAGCGTGTACAGGGACGAAATCCCCTTTTATAGGTGTATCAAAGCCCTGCACAGTTCTTCGAACCCTGTCAGGGATCTGTGCAAGAGGTGTCTTCCATGTTGGGAGATGTAATATGATTTAACTTGGAAGTAGTTTGGCATTATTTCAAGTAACGGTTTGATTGTGTCTGGTGTGCACCACTGGTTCATGTAAGTCCAATCTGACTCACCAAATGTGTTAATGTCCTTGGGTGTGAGGGCCCCGGCTATTTCTGGGTTAAATATTACGGGGGTTAGTGGACCCGACCCGGCATTGTAGTGAGCGTAAGCTTTGTCCTGATTGAGCTCCAGACCCTCAGGGTCGCCTCTATGAGCGGGTAGTTGTGGGTTTGTCTCTTCCTCAGATGTCCATACAGCCACACAACTGCTGGGAGTGCCCCCTCCATCTGGGTCCTCTCCATGTGTATCCAGATCTTAGAGGTTTTAGGTACGTGCCATTCACAACTCGCAGGAGATGTGTGGCTCTGTGATAGTTCTGAATGGAAGGGAGTCCAACTCCCTCCTGTGTCTTTGGCAGGTATAGCTGAGCCCTCTTGATCCTGGGTGCTTGGTTTTGCCAAATAAACCTGAGGATGGCCAAGTCTAAAATCTGGACGTAAGCTTTTGGACTTGGCAATCAGGACGTAGGCAAGCAAAGAAGGACGTAGACAAGCAGATCAGGATCGTTTGGAATAAATAAAGCAAGCGAGGAAGGAGGTTCATCTTGATGGCATTCATTCTGCCAAACCAAGAGACGCAGAGGCTGGACCACCGCACCATATCCGTTTTCAGCGTGTGTAGGAGTGGTGTGAAGTTGTGGGTATACAATTGGGATAGGTCTGCGGTTATCCATATACCAAGGTGTTTAATTTTGGTGCTGCAGCAGGTAAATGTGAACTGGGTTCGTAGATGGGTGGCCTCCGCTTCCTTGATCAAGATGGTTAGTGCTTCCGATTTTTCGGTATTCAGCTTCAGGTTCTATATTTGGCCATATTTGTTGACACAGTGTTTGCAAATAATATTGTGACCCCTGCCTTTTAGGCCATCTTGTCATTTGCAAAGTACCCCACCAGGTACCTTGAATCCCGGAGTGCTGGGGTAGTATCCCCTCAGAAATGAGTGTCCTGCAGGAAAGCAATTGAGACTCTGGATGCCAATAGGGAACGCAGAATATGAGACCTCTGCTCGGGGGCATTCAAGCCCCGTACATTGTGTGACCAGAGGTGCAAAGGTACAGGCGCGAACCCCGGCACCACGGCGGAGCGATGGGGCAGAGACAGACAGGGGCCAGCGGGGAAGGAGAAGAGCAGGTGGAGAGAGAGAGAGAGACGGGGAAGGTAGAAGGGTAGAGAGGAGGATAGAGGTAGAGAGGAAAGCAAGGTCGAGGAGTAGAATTTGGGGGCGGGATCAAGAGAGGGGGTGCAGCAGGTAAGAGGGAAAGGGGAAAGTAATTCATACCCTTTGTCAGGGGATTTTAGTAACTGGATACCTGTGGCTGGGACGTCCCCCTCACACCAGTGCAGGGAGGGTATCTGTCACGGTGAGCTGCACAAGTGAGCATTCGCACAGTGAAATGTATGCTCAAAGAGCTCGAATTGCTATAAAGGCCAAAAACTAATAACTTAATTGCATAACAATTAATTAATAGTTATTAACAAGCTAATAACTTAATAACGTAAACTGTTGGGTATCTGTGTTCCAAGTGAGCGCCTCCCTGGCCGGTGTGGGAAAAGTGACACTAGAGGCTCAATGGTCACATTAACTTTAGGTACGTCTACAGGTCCGTGTGGAGGACGGTGAGCCGCAAAGTGAGCACCATGATCATACATGTTTGTCCGAGCTGACATGCCATGGAGGTGGTCCCCCTTGTCCCTCCCGTCCAGTCTATCATCTGTGATTCAGTCCTTCGTCAGTCTACAACCCCCCCATCCCTAGTCAGTGACACTCTCTGCATGTAAGGGAGGTCATAATGCTTCGTATACGCCTGCTGGCCTGGGGCTAGGCGTGTGTGTTATGCATGGTGACAGCCTTCATCAGCCTACATCACAATGTAGTGAATTCCCTCCAGGTCCCCCATATCAATCATATAAATCACCTAAAGTCACTCCCAGTCCCCCCGTTGACAGCCCATCCACCCTGCACCCTCATGGGCAACCGCTCCTGGCCCCGGGAGGGCCGGTCATTCGAAGAAGCAGACTGATTGCCAGCCTCCTGCCATGTGACTATGGCCTCTGGGATGTATTGCCTGCTCTCCTGTACTGCTGAGGATTGCTACCAACTAGGTGGATTTGGCTATGGAGCTTGTGTAGTGCCCTCTGTTGGTAGCAACAGTAATATGCACTACCTGAATAGCAAGACTGGTCATTTGCATATCCGGGTAGATTTGCATATCGCTAATTCTGCATGCAGGAGAGACATTTTGTGTTAACTATGGTCTTCCCCACCCATTTATCAATATATATAATTGTTACAATAAGTCACTGTATGTTGCCTGCTATGATTTAACTGTTTGTAATTTTATTGAGTTTTCACAGCAATGTTAATGTAATGACCATGTGGGCTAGTCCCAAGTAAAATAAAGTTTTAGTCAGTTTTTCTTCACCCTCAATTTGGAGTCCTGTCTCTTATTATGGGGAATCTGCTACAAGGGATTGCTATGCTCTGCATATTCCCTTGCTATAATCACTCCTAAGCTCTTAAGAGCTCGTTCCTGCTTCGCTGAAGGTTCGTCCTGCGGTGGTTGTGGTGTTGGCTAGAGTGCTTGGAATCCTCAAGAAGCGCTAGGAGCATCCATCAACGGAGGTACCCAGTCGGGGTGCCAGGTGATCTGTTACACAGACTCCGGAGGGGCCCCGCGCGGATGCAAAGCCCCACCCTTGCCCCAGTCACACAGGTTATGTCGCTGCCCTTTCTTCGCATAGCATATATGGCTACCTGTACATTAGCAATCTTCCCACCTCCCCGCCCAGCGTAAGCCCAGGTCTCAGGCCATGCAGGTACTCAATGAGGAATTTCACACCCAATTAAGGCCACAAGTGACTTCTAGGCCACAAACATCTCCCTCGCAATGCCATGCCAGCAGTCATGGGTAACACAGAGTAAATCAAGAAGATAAATTACGCCATAAACTGGTAGTGAGCGCTGGAGGGGGACCTGTGCTCTCTGTAGGCGCAGTTGGACCCACGGAAAATCAAGCCTCAGTTGCAGTCTCGGCATGGGTGGTCACTCAGTAAGGGAGCCACATGGGGGGGGGGCACCCGGTTAGGTATTTTCCTGTTTCACAGGCCTGGAGGTCCACCCACCCACATTAACTCTGAGTTTCGCTGTAGTGTTCAGTTGTCCCCATACCACACCCCAAAATGCGCTCCAGGAAAACAACGGCACCACCATGCCCTGGGGCTACCATGGGTTGAGCAATTAGGGGGCCCACCTGCAAGCCTTCAGACCCCCCCCCACCCCAAGATGTCCCATTCTTACCCCCCTCATCAGCGTGATCATGGTTGTCTCCCGACAATAACTACATCTCCTTATCAAGAGTTAAGGTGACTCACCGTCCTCCCGACACCCCAATATCTCCACTGCTGTTCTATTCTTCCAGGCGGTTTAGGCCTCCCCATTGTCGTGGTTGGGTATTCCTCCCGGATGGAGCGCCTTCAGGATGCAAGGTGGCTAGGGGGTCCAGTCTTCTTGCAACAGACTCCTCCAGAATCCAATTCCAGATCCCGATTGCTGGCAATGCAGGGCTCTAAGGAAACTCAGGATGTCCTCCTGCCAGCGGGCTGACACCCATGCGTTACCTTGTTTTGCTTGTATAATGAAGGGGAAATCCCAGCGTTATTGGATTATCTTTTCATGAAGGGTGCTCATAATGGGGCGTAGGGCTCTTCTGGTGTCAAATGTTAGAGTAGAGACATCCTGATACAGCGAAACTTCTGTGTCACAGAACTTGATGTCAGGTATCCCTCTGGCGGCAGCCATTATTTTAGCTTTTAGGCTGCAAGATTGCAGGCAGCACACCACATCCCTTGGGCTACTATCCTGTCTCACCGGGCCCGTAGCACTGTGTGCCCGTTCAAATCCAAAATTGACAGGGGTGTCTGTGCCCAGTATTTGTTGAAATAGTGCCTCCGAGTGATGGTAAGCGGGGCAGCTACGTTATTGCATCTGCTCCTGTTTTTAAGATCTTCCACCTGTCTCCGGAGAGTAAGCAGCATGTTGCCCTGTCTAGTGACTGCTATTTCAGTTGCCCTGTGTTGTTGAGAGCAGTCTTGGGCTGCGGTCTCCATCTCATCCACTCTCTGCTCCAGCGAGTTCAGGTCAGTCTGTAGGCCCGCAAGTTCCTCAATGTGCTGCTCGGAGCTCCTGCACTAAAGAGCCCATGTCAGTTTTAGAGAGCATCCACGCTGAGATCTGGGCCACTTCAGCTCTAAATCGGGGTTAGCTCTCCCGTAGAATCACCATCCGCCTGGGATTCTCCCACGCTCTCCGCATCGGGGGATGTGGGCGCCATCTTTTGTCTTCAAGCGGTGGGTCTCTCAGTTTAGACGGTCTAGCCACGAAAACGTACATCTGGCCCGTGTAGCGGCTGGGGGAGCCTGCCGCAGCAATCCCATTTCGGACCATCGTTGTCCACCAGTGTGCTTCAGGGATGTGTGCATCCTGCACCATGCTAGTCTAGGTCACGCCGCTGATTTATTTTTATGCTATAAATAAAAGCTAAGTTATATTTTTTGGATTAAGGCCTTGGAGTGCGGTCCTCTACCAGAATTTGAGGGTACTGCGCAGTAGCATCTTAGCTGTTCCAAGAACTTCACTATTCTGGACGTCCCACTAGGAATCTTGAAGCCACTCCACCAACTTGGGATTCACAGCCCAAAGTGCTATATTTGATGAGAATATCGCTTCAATGAGTGTTAATAGCAGGTATAATACCAAGCACACAGCCTATCTGCTTTACTTCACTAAATATTGAAAAAGTTTAACTGAATTTTTTTTCCAAAGCTTTTTGCCTCATTTTTGCAATCCAATTTTAATTCATTACGAGTTGGTGTTTGGTGAAAAATCCCCCTTGTAAAGTAATCATGGTTTTAAAAGACTATATTTAGCATTAATTTTGGCAGATATTTCAGGTTTGGTAAAGCAGTGTTAAAAAAAAAAAGATATGACTTGGAAAAAGGTTTTCGGTTTAATGATGGTTTAATAACAATAAGTATGCAAATGGGGATTATTTAGTAAGAAATAGCATTTAAATGATAAGCTGGGAAATGATTCAACTAGAGGTACAAGACGAAGATAAGAAATATAATTAAAATTGTATGGCTGGCAAAATAAACATCACTAATTGGTATTTGTGCTGACAGACTTTAAGGAAAAATTGGCAGTCTATGTAAATAACTGTCAGGTTATTATAATCTGCTATCAGTCAGAGAAGTCAAAAATATATCATTAATCTCTAAAATGCCAGGTATTATTGTGGTGTCTGCCAACAGCATGCAAATGTGAATGATTTGTGACCATTCAAATGGCTTGGCCATTATGTTATACATGCAGTTGTAGAGAAAGAGACTCACAGTATTGCCCTCAATGTCCACAAGTATCCAAGATACTCCAGGACAACAAGCAATTTCTCATGGAAATGAAGATTTACTCAGTGCAACATCACACAGAGAGCAACAGCATTTTGGACTTTGTTGCTTCAACCAGTAGGGACTCATTAAAATAGAAAGGAAAGGAATAGGGGCGTGTCCTGGACGCGGACCGGAGCAGCTGCATGTAGTTAGAGCTCTGTGCCGCGACGGCTAAATAGGAGTAATATAAAGCACGCTAAAGCCTACAAACAGGACCAGATACTGCCTGAAGCCACAATGTCCCAGCCCAAAAGCAAGCGGACCGGCGAGAGGGGAGAAAAAAGCAACTTCTTTGCCTCGAGGGCAGGACAGGGCAAGGCCTCAAACCAGGCAGAGCACTCACAAGATAGCGCTGGAGGTGAACTCGAACAGGGACTCTTTCTGGCCACAATAGTGATGGAAAAGTTGTTTCAAGGGGACTAACACCTGGACTGTGGCATGCCGGAGGGGGGTCCATGGCAAAACTCCCATGGGAAATTACACAGTTGATGCAGAGTCTGGTTTTAATCCATAAAGGGCATAAATCACCTAACATTCATAAATCACAATGGATATGGATTGACACCTGACATATGACATATTGACACCTTGACATATGGATTGATACCTGTCCTCAGAGACCCTGATACACACTGAAACAGAGCAGAATAGGGCCTGTTCCCCCTACATAGGTTCACTTGGCAGATATGGATTGACACCTGTCCTCAGGGACCCTGATACACACTGACACAGAGCAGAATAGGGACTGTTCCTCCTACATAGGGTCACTTGGCAGATATGGATTGACACCTGTCCTCAGAGACCCTGATACACACTGACACAGAGCAGAATAGGGATTATTCACTAAATGCCAAACATTGTTATACAGGGGAATATTCAGTAAATAAGGATAAGGGGGGGGACCTACTGTCCTCCCCCCCCCCCCGGCCCCCACCCCTGTGCGGTGGGTGGGGGCCATAAATCACAATGGGGGGGACCTACTGTCCTCCCACCCGCCCCCACCTGTGAGCGGTGGGTGGGGGCCATAAAAATAATGAGGGGGGACCTACTGTATGATGTTGTATCGATCAGGTAGTGTAAGGGTTACGCCCGCTTCACAGTGACAGACCAAACTCCCCGTTTAACGCACCACAAACAACCGCAAACAGTCCATTTGCACAACCGCAAACTCCCCATTTGCACAAGGTTGGATAACAAGCTAGCCATGTCCGTTCCTTGTCCTCACTGATGTCATTGAAGGTCTCTTCCTCCACCCAGCCACGTACAACACCAAGGGTCCCCGAAAGGTGACAACAAGCCCCCTGGGACGCCTGCTGTGTTTGGTCTTCCACCTCCTCAAAGCCACCTATCTCCTCTGACTCCTCTTCTTCAGACTCCTCTCTCTGCGTTGCCTCTCTGTGCGTTATTATAAGGTGTGTTAAGTAGTACTATTCTTATCAGTTTAATCCCTGTTACGAGTAGAGGACTATTTCCTTGTTTCGCCAAACTCCTTCAAAGATGGAAAAAGCGGTATGAGTGGAAGAAACGAGGAAATGTGGTCAGGTGGTGGTGCCAGCCCCACCGAGGGCTTGTACCCAGGTATGCTAATAAACTGAAAAAAGAAAAAATCTCCCAAGAAGGAGATCTAAAACTGGCATAGGAAAAGGTTAGACAACTATAATAAAGTGATACCTACAAATCCTAGTGAGCATAGGTGTATAATAGAGGGAGAAAGGGAAAGCAGAGTAATGCTTCCTAATACCATGGTTAGTACCCTTTGTTAAAGTAAATTGAGTAATGGACAAAAGTCTTTATTGTATCATTTATAAATAACAAAGGGATGCTATACTCATTCCCCTATAGTGGCTAATTGTGTAATAATGGTAATACTATTACCTATTATATAATATTGCCAGGGGCCAATTTATGTAGCAGTGGCCAGAAGAATTGATGTTTGTTTCCCAGGCAGAAAGTGCCCTAAAACATTGCGGCTTGAACCCTAGTTGGTGGCGGATAAGTCACGCAAGTCAACCGGCATTCAGAGCTAAAATACAGCAGCTTGTGGACCATTTTTAGCCCAAGGCAGCTCATCTCATCAGGCCTTTTTTAGTCGAATGTATCGCCCACTGTCAGTCCCTTCAGGATCCATCCCTTATTCATCTTAATAAAGGTGAGGTAAAGGTGACTTTTTTGACCTAGGCGACTGCTCTTCTCAGTGACAATACATCCTGCTGCACTGAAGGTCCTTTCTGACAGGACACTTGAAGCGGGGGCAGGCCAGAAGTTCTATCGCAAATTGGGATAGCTCAGGCCACAGTTCAAGCCTGCACACCCAGTAGTCAAGGGGTTCATCGCTCCTCAGAGTGTCGATATCTGCAGTTAAGGCGAGGTAGTCTGCTACCTGTCGGTTGAGTCGTTCTCTGAGGGTGGATCCCGAAGGGCTGTGGCGATGCGTAGGACTTAAAAAGCTCTGCATGTCCTCCATCAACAACACGTCTTTAAAGCGTCCTGTCCTTACCGGCGTAGTCGTGGGAGGAGGAGGATTACTTTCACCTCTTCCCCTGTTAGATTCCCGTTGTGCTGTGACATCACCCTTATACGCTGTGTAAAGCATACTTTTTAATTGATTTTGGAACTGCATCCTTTCCGACTTGTTGTAATTTGGTAACATTTCAGCCAGTTTCTGCTTATACCGGGGGTCTAGTAGCGTGGACACCCAGTACAGGTCGTTCTCCTTCAGCCTTTTTATACGAGGGTCCCTCAACAGGCACGACAGCATGAAAGACCCCATTTGCACAAGGTTGGATGCCGAGCTACTCATTTCCCGTTCCTCCTCCTCAGTGATCTCAATGAAGGTATGTTCTTCCCCCCAGCCACGTACAACACCACGGGTACCAGATAGGTGACAACGAGCACCCTGGGATGCCTGTTGTGGTTGGTCTTCCTCCTCCTCAAAGCCACATTCCTCCTCTGACTCCTCTTCCTCACAATCCTCTTCCAGCGTTGCCGCAGGTCCAGCAAGCGATGCTGATAAGGCTGTTTCTGGTGGTGATGGTGACCACAACTCTTCCTCTTCACGCTCATCTACGGCCTGATCCAGCACTCTTCGCAGGGCACGCTCCAGGAAGCAAACAAATGGTATGATGTCGCTGATGGTGCCTTCAGTGCGACTGACTAGGTTTGTCACCTCCTCAAAAGGACGCATGAGCCTACAGGCATTGCGCATGAGCGTCCAGTAACGTGGCAAAGAAATTCCCAGCTCCCAGGAGGCTGTCCTAGCACCCCGGTCATACAAATATTCATTAATGGCTTTTTCTTGTTGGAGCAGGCGGTCGAACATTAGGAGTGTTGAATTCCAACGTATCCGGCTGTCTCACTGGCATGTTGTTTCGCCGCTGGATATCTGCAAAGTGCGCCATGGCCGTGTAGGAACGCCTGAAATGGCCACACACCTTCCTGGCCTGCTTCAGGACGTCCTGTAAGCCTGTGTACTTATGCACAAAGCGTTGTACGATCAGATTACACACATGTGCCATGCACGGCACATGTGTCAACTTGCCCAACTTCAATGCCGCCAACAAATTTGTTCCGTTGTCACAAACCACTTTGCCGATATCCAGTTGCTGCGGAGTCAGCCACTTTTCCACCTGTGCGTTCAGGGCGGACAGAAGTGCATGTCCGGTGTGACTCTCTGCCAGGGGCGGACTGACAGGTCGGGCAGATCGGTCATGGACCGAGGGCCCGAGGCAGTCAGGGGCCCGGCAGCACAGTCATGCTCTGGCTGAGGAGATCAGAGATCTCCTCAGCCAGAAAACATGATTCCTCCGTTATTCCAGTGATATGCTGCAGGGCCCCAGCAGCATATCACTCTGTAGTTAACCCCCTTCCTCCCTCACCCGTTTACTCTCTCTCAGGGAGACCTGGCAGTGAGTATTCAGTTCTTGCTGCCAGGTCTCCAGCCGTGCGGTGCTGTGTGTGAGGAGGAAGAGGCGGGGCCAGGAAGTGACATCACTTCCTGCCCTGCCTGAAGAGCACTGGACGATAAGTAGCTGGAGCAGCCTGGCAAACAGCACAGGTAAGCTTCTTATAATTTTAATTCAGGTCAGCACCCCCCTGTCTCCCTGTACCCATATCAGCCCCCCCTCCCAGTACCCACATCAGCCCCCCAGTACCCACATCAGCCCCCCAGTACCCACATCAGCCCCCCAGTACCCACCTCAGCCCCCCTGTACCCACCTCAGCCCCCCTGTACCCACCTCAGCCCCCCTGTACCCACCTCAGCCCCCCTGTACCCACCTCAGCCCCCCTGTACCCACCTCAGCCCCCCTGTACCCACCTCAGCCCCCCTGTTCCCACCTCAGCCCCCCTGTTCCCACCTCAGCCCCCCTGTTCCCACCTCAGCCCCCCTGTTCCCACCTCAGCCCCCCTGTTCCCACCTCAGCCCCCCTGTTCCCACCTCAGCACCCCTCTACCCACCTCTGCACCCCTCTACCCACCTCTGCACCCCTCTACCCACCTTAGCCCCCAGTACCCACCTCTGCACCCACCTCAGCCCCCAGTACCCACATCATCCCCCCAGTACCCACCTCTGCCCCCAGTACCCACCTCTGCTCCCACCTCAGCCTCCCTGTACCCACCTCTGCTCCCACCTCAGCCCCCAGTACCCACCTCAGCCCCCCTGTACCCACCTCTGCCCCAATATCCACCTCTGCTCCCACCTTAGACCCCCTGTACCCACCTCAGCCCCCAATATCCACCTCTGCTCCCACCTCAGCCCCCCAGTACCCACCTCGGCCCCCCTGTACCCACCTTGGCTACCACCTAAGCCCCCTGTACCCACCTCTGCTCCCACCTCAGGGCCCACATCAGCCCCCTGTACCCACCTCTGCCCAACCTCAGCCCCCCTGTACCCACATCAGCCCCCCTGTACCCACCTCAGTGCCCACATCAGCCCCCCTGTACCCACCTCAGCCCCAGTACCCACCTCAACCCCCACCTCAGCTTCCCAGTACCCACCTCAGCCCCTAGTACCCACATCAGCCCCCCTGTACTCACATCAGCCCCCCTGTACCAACCTCTGCTCCCACCTCAGCCCCCCTGTACCCACCTCAGCCCCCAGTACCCACCTCAGCCCCCCTGCTCCCACCTCAGCCCCAGTACCCATCTCTGCTCCCACCTCTACCCCTCATTACCCACCTCAACCTCCTTTACCCACCTCAGCCCCCAATACCCACTTTTGCTCCCACCTCAGCCCCCAGTACCCACCTCTGCTCCTACCTCAGCCCCCCTGTACCCACCTCCGCCCCCAGTAACAACCTCAGCCCCCAATACCCACCTAAGCTCCTCCTCCACACACCACATCTCCCCTTGTACCCACCTGAGCCCCCTTTTTCCCTGTACCCACCTCGACCCCCCTGTACTAACCACAGCTCCACCTGCACCCACCTCAGCCCCCCTATACTATTATCCAAACACGCACACACTACAGCCCCAGTAACCACCAGATGCCTACTACAGATTCTATCCCACACACACTGCAACACAGCCAGCCCTCTCTACTCACATAATGCACTGCAAATAGCCCCATTCACACACGCAAAAACCCACAAGGAGCCTCACTGTATAGACACACCACAAGCAGCATCCCCACACATACAAAATGACATGCAGCCTCCCTTCACATACACATCACAAACAGCATACCCACCATTGCAATACTGCACACAGCCTTCACACACACAACTTTTACAATCTCTTATAAAGCGCCAACATATTCTGCAGCGCTGTACAATAGGTAAAACAAGAGAAAGGATTAATCTAACACAACACTTTGACATACAGGAACACATCACTAACCACATCCTCCACACACGCAACCCCACAAGTAGACTCCAAACACATGTGGCTAGTTTTAAGGTTGTACATGTGGGGGATGCTGCTTGTGATGTCCAAAGCAAAATTAGTGGAAGTGTGTAATTAAATTTGCTTTATTTTAATTGCTGGGGAGGCACGCCAGCAAGGGTTACTCCATCTAAAAACAGTGTTTAGATTTGTGTCTCTCACATCCATTCTGTGTGCTGGGCAGCCTACACATAATATATGTGTAAAAGCACCAGAAAGAAGGGGTAGAAGAATAGCAGGGAACCAGAAAACCTTGGACCAGGACCAGGAGGGCGGGCCCTTGATCACCCACTGTCCGAGGGCCCTGTGAGGTGTCAGTCTGCCCCTGCTCTCTGCTTTCAAGCAAGTTAAACCCAAGACGGCGTGACACTGCCGTATCCGGGATGTGGAATAGTACCTGGGGAGCTGAGGGGGTGCCGTTGATGTGGAGCAAGATGCAGCAGCAGAAGAGGACTCATCCGAGGAGGTTATGGAAGAGGATGGAGTAGGAGGAGTAGAGGAGGTGGCAGCAGGCCTGCCTGCAAGTCGTGGCGGTGTCACCAACTCCTCTGCAGAGCCACGCATTCCATTCTTGGCAGCCGTCAGCAGGTTTACCCAATGCGCAGTGAAGGTGATATACCTGCCCTGACCATGCTTTGCAGACCAGGTATCAGTGGTCAGATGGACCCTTGCCCCAACACTGTGTGCCAGACATGCCATTACTTCCTTTTGCACAATCGAGTACAGGTTGGGGATTGCCTTTTGTGCAAAGAAATTTCGTCCGGGTACCTTTTTTTTTAACGCCTCAGACTCCACCAGCTTGTATGGTAAAAGCTGGCGGGCTAATAGTTCAGACAAGCCAGCTGTGAGATGCCGGGCAAGGGGGTGACTTTCTGACATTGGCTTCTTACGCTCAAACATGTCCTTGACAGACACCTGACTGTGGGCAGATGAGCGGGAACTGCTCAAGGCGAGAGACGGAGTGGCGGATGGTTGAGAGGGGGCAAGAAGGACAGCAGTGTTTGACGTGTCGGAAGATGCTGGACCAGGAGGAGGATGGCGGCTTTGAGTTTGTGTGCTGCTTGTACTCATGTGTTGATCCCATAGGCGTTTGTGATGTGCGATCATGTGCCTTCGCAAAGCAGTTGTACCTAGGTGGGTGTTGGACTTCCCACGACTCAGTTTTTTTTTGGCACAGGTTGCAAATGGCATCGCTGTTGTCAGAGGCAGACACACAAAAAATGCCACACTGCTGAGCTCTGCAATGATGGCATTCTGGTGGTGGACACAGCATGCGTTGATTGGCGTGCTGTCGGGCTGACCCCGGGTGCCGATGCATGCTGTCTGACTGTGCCACTAGCTCCTTGTGACGACCTCCCCCTGTTCCAAATCGTCTCCTCCTCCTCTCTGTCTCCCCATCTGAACTTTCGCCCTGTTCTTCTTCTTGCCCGAGCGGGCACCCACGTGATATCCATGGACGCATCGTCATCATCAACCGCTTCACTTGTATCTGACAACTCAGCAAAGGAAGCAGCAGTGGGTACAACATCATCATCACACCGCACGTCCATGTGTGTAATGCTGCCTGACTGAGACATATCCCTGTTATCTACATCCTCTGGCAATAATGGTTGCGCATCACTCATTTCTTCAAACGGATGTGTAAATAACTCTTCTGACAGATAAAGTGAAGAGGCTGTGGTGCTAGTGTTGGTGGTGGCGGCAGGCAGGTGAGTGGTATCTTGAGAGGTGCCCGAAGCTAAGCTGGAGGAGGATGGTGTGTCAAGGTTCCGAGCGGAAGCTGTAGAAGATTGGGTGTCCTGTGTTAGCCAGTCAAGTATGTCCTCAGAACTTTTCAAGTTCAGGGTACGTGGGCTCTGAAAATTGGGCATTATTCTAGGGCAAAAGGGAATCACAGCACCACAACCACGAAGGTGCCTGCAGGGTGTCCTGCCTCTGCCTGTCATTTTTTGGGGGATTAGTGGTACTATGCATGCAAGCTACTGTGAGACCAGATATGAGTGGCAATGTGCACTGGCAGAGGTTGGCAGAGTACACGCTGTAGGCCTGACACACCCGCTTGAAGACAACTAACTGCTATTCAATCTATAACAGTGAAAAAAGTTTTTTGGTTTTAAATGCAAGCTATTGTGACACCAGATATGAGTGGGGCACTGGGCAAGTGGGCACAGTATCCACTGTGAGCCTGACACACAGATGCTTGCAGACAACTAACTGCTATTCAATTTATTACAGTGAAAAAAAGTTTTGGGGTTTTTAAATGCACGCATTTGTGCCACCAGATATGAGTGGCACTGTGCACTGGCAGAGTACACGCTGTTGGCCTGGCACACAGACACTTGCAGACAACTAACTGCTAATTAATCTATTACAGTGAAAAAATTTTTTTTTTAAATGCAAGCTATTGTGACACCAGATATGAGTGGTGGCACTGGGCAAGTGGGCACAGTATCCACTGTGAGCCTGACACACACACGCTTGCAGACAACTAACTGCTATTCAATCTATTACAGTGAAAAAAACGTTTTGGGGTTTTTAAATGCACGCTATTGTGCCACCAGATATGAGTGGCACTGTGCACTGGCAGAGTACACGCTGTTGGCCTGACACACAGATGCTTGCAGACAACTAACTGCTAATTAATCTATTACAGTGAAAACATTTTTTTTGTTTTTAAATGCAAGCTATTGTGACACCAGATATGAGTGGTGGCACTGGGCAAGTGGGCACAGTATCCACTGTGAGCCTGACACAGAAGCTGGCAGGCAGGCAGGCAACTGCAATTAGATTGCACACAAAAAAAAAAGCAGACTGATGTTCTAGCCCTAAAAAGGGCTTTTTGGGGTGCTGTCCTTACAGCAGAGATCAGATGAGTCCTTCAGGACTGTAGTGGACACTGAATACACTAGCCTAGCTATACATTTCCCTATCAAATGAGCAGCAGCTACACTTTCCCTCCTCTCACTAAGAATGCAGCTTCAGAATGAATCTAAAATGGATGCTGTACAGGAGGTGGTAGGGTCTGGAAGGCAGGGTCTGCTGCTGATTGTCTGGAATGTGTCTGCTGACTGCAGGGCCGTCTTTAATATTGATTGGACCCTGGGCAAGCATTTGCTTGGGCCCCTGGGCATGCAATCACTCCCTCCACCGCAACCCAGCAGCAAAACTAATGTAGAGAGTGCCCTGGTGGAAAAAAAAATTTAGGCCTCCCCTGTAGCACAAGAGCAAAGAAAAAATAGATCCCCATCTGTCATACAACTCCTGCGATGCTATGCCAGCTGGGGATCTACCATCCTAGCAGGGTTGTATTTGTGAGCTGTGTTTGTGCAATTGAATGTAAGCATGTTTTTTTCTACAGTGTATGTGTGCATTTAGGTGTGTATTTGTATGTACTATTACCATTGCAATGCAGTGGTGTACTTGTGTGTAGTGTTTGCGTTTGAATGCAGGTGTACTTTTGTGTGTAGAGTTGGTGTTTGTATATAATTTTAACGTTTTAATACAGGGATGTGTTTGTATGTAAGGGGGTGTTTGGATGTAGTGTTTTTTAAATGCGTTATTACATTTGTGTGTAGTATTGGTGTTTCAGCAAACTGGTGTGTCTGTATGTAATGTTTGTGTTTGCAGGGGTCTGTTTGCATGTTGTGTGTTTTCTGGGATGTATGCACATACATATTAACACATATACACGTACACATTAACACGCAGATACACACATAAACACAATGACACATGCTCACACCTTGACACATGCACACACTGGCATATACACACACACACAGACACTCAGATACACACCCTTTGACAAACAGATACAAGCACTTTTACACAAACACATATACACATTGGCACATCCACACACAGATATATATATACACACACACACACACACACTGACAGGTATTTACACACACACACAAATGTATAAATGCAGGGGTGTATATGTGTACAGTGTTAGCAATGGAATGTTGGAGTGTATTTGTGTGCAGTGTTGGCATTACAATGCTGGGATGTATGCATTATCACACACCGACATATACATACACACACACACACAGGTACACAACGACACACAAGTACACATACACGCAGATACACTGACACACAGACAAACACAGCCAGATACACACACACATATATGTGTGTAAATTTACATATATTAATCTCTGCCCTCTAGCGGCTCCTGGACAGCAACTCCCAGCAACCTTGGCCAATATAATGTCTCAACTCTGTTCTTACATACCCTGGTCCAGAATTTGGCAAAAGTGACATTTGGAAATGGTGTACAGCCTTTGATAACACTTTATGCAATAATATTTAAAAATAAATATTTTTTTTATTTATATTTAATAGGGAACTGTCAGGTTCTTCTAGGATTTTTAACATGTAGTTATACCCAGTGTGTTACATTACAAACACCAACACATGGGTGCTTGTAATGTCTGATGAATACAAGTGAAATCAGAAATTAGCAAAACAAACAAAAACAATATTTAGTGCCCCTCCTGTCTCCTTACCTTTTGGGTTGAGTAGGATGGCTTCCCTGGGGTACAGTGGGAGCTTGCTGGCCCAGGCTGATAGGAGTATGCATTCAGCTGCCCCAGTCCCTCTCCCCCACAATGCCTGCATCCTATGTGTGAAGTGTGCCTCCTCCCCAGCGGCACTGAGAAGGAAGTGATCTGTTCTTACTGGGTCTGACATCACTTCCTCCCAGCATGCCACGGGGAAGAAAGACTCACAGGGCAGTGTGTAAGGGGGCTAGTTGTGAGTATGTAGTCAGCCAGCCCCATATTACAGGGGCCCGGTCCAGAGCAGTATTAAAGGGCCGTGTCTCCTGATTACCTCAGGTGCTGCAGGGGGCCCATGGGGCAGCTGCCTTAGGCCCCCAGGAGTAACAGGGCCCGGGGCAGCTGCCCCTTTTGCCCCTCCTTAAAGACGGCCCTGGCTGACTGTGAGGCACAGGGTCAAAGTTTAGTCAATGATGACGAATAGGGGGCAGATCGAACGGCACATGTGTTCGCCCGCCGTGGCGAACGTGAACACGCTATGTTCGCCAGGAACTATTCGCCAGCTGACAGTTCGGTACATCACTACACCTTAAAAAGAAGACGTGACTTCCGAGACATAACTACACAGCTCAGAGACAACCACCTCCCACCAAGCTCCTGGTGATGAGAGAAGGGAAAACCACCATCATTGGATCCCCGGAGGACGGCCAGCGTATCTTGCGGGATTGGAACATAGCAGCCATACCAATGACGGAACAAGAGGGGAACAGAGCCAAGGCCTCAAAGGACTGGAAGAAGGCGAAAAAAAGATAAGGGGCAGAGACTTTGAATGTGGATGCTCTATGGCACCTAAATGCATAAGACTACCAACTGCGGGGCCGGGTAACGTACTGAAATACACCATACTCACAGAGTAACCTAAGTGCTCCAGATTGAGCACGGGGACAGGTGGGGGACATCACATTATAGCATAGAGGGGCAAGGGGATCGCAGACCCCAGACTACCATTCCCCACCCAGAATAACGAGTTGAGTCATATCAGCCTATCACACATGCCCGAATAGGAGGAGAATTGCCAGGGAGTCATCTAGACAAGCTCCTTACACAGAGACCTGGAATAGATGCAGAAGAGTCAGAAACAACCAAAAAAAATATATATGTATATATATATATATATATATATATATACATAACAACACTAATAATACAAAAAAAAAATTACCTATAGCCCGATTTACTATCCACGGCTTTAGCCTACAGTTGGGACCTTCCAACGCAAACACCAGATATAGCCGCAGAGGGAGACAGCTCCCGAAGGACGTGAGGCCGTAAGCCTCTTCCCCCAAGGCATGACAATGCAGTGCCAAGCCGACTTAACGACACCAACAGTTATTAAGAATGTTTATATAAATACTTTTGTTTATGTTATTGTATTAATGTATGTTGTTTTATGCAATGTTTACACTCCACATGTTTTGCATTTTGCTAACAAACAGAAGATAGGGTTAGTGGGTAACCCAACACCAACCGCCACACAAATAATGACGAGGCCTGGAAGTTGCCAGACCATTGTCACCAACTGTTCCGCAAGCCCAATAGGGAAACTACCTAACACACAGAGGGACACAGTGCTCAGCTCGACCAAGCTTGGGAGAGCAGGGACCCTCCAAACCATAGACCACCACGTGAGATGTAAGGAGTACCAAACCCTCAAGCCACCATGATACTGTGTTCTTTCAATGTCAGAGGCCTCAACGCACCAGTAAAACGACACCTGCTCACCAGGGAGGTCAGAGCCCTGGGAGCAGACATACTATGCCTCCAAGAAACACATTTTAGACATAACGACCACCCAGCAATACTGACCACCGACTTTCCACATCAATTCCACGCTACATCTCCCACAAATGCAAGAGGAGCATCCATCCTAATAAACAAAGCCGTCTAGTTCACACTACACTCCGCAGACCTAGACCCGAATGGTCGATACATCATACTCAAAGGGTTGTTTAATGACATGTTATATACCATCGTAAACATATACTCCCCAAATACAAATTCTTGCACAAAATCCTAACCAAAATAAACCACATCCAAACAGGTATCACGGTGATAGGGGGAGACTTCAATCACATAATAGACCCACAGCTAGACACAACCCTACCACCACACTGGAAACCTCACCACCCCCTAAAAAGACAGTGTAGAGCTATAGCGAAACTCCTACACGATTACCACCTATATGATGCTTGGAGAATCACACACCCGACAGAAAGGGCATATATCCACTACTCAGCAGTACATAATTCCTACTCTAAAATAGATGGATTCCTTATCTCAGGCTCAGCGCTAAAACCAACTCCTACACAGTGACATACAGCAAATCACATGGTCCGACCATGCACCAGTAACCATAGAATTAAAAAATAATTATGACTTTAAACATTGCAGCCCTTGGAAAATTAACAACTCCTTATTGAGGGATGGGGAATTTGCAAACTCCCTGATGAGGGACCTTCAAACATACTTTCAACAGAATGACACAAAAGACACCACGGACGCAACTCTATGGCTCGCCCACAAAACAGTAACGCGAGGCCTACTAATACGCAGGGCAACCTATGTAAAAAAGACATGCCAATCTCAACTTGGGGCATAGTAGGTAGAACTGTATGAGATGAATAGACTAAATCAATACACCCCATCTGCAGAGACGAAAGACAGGATAACCCAGATCACAAAACTCATACACCAGCAAGCGCTAGACACACTTAACTCAAACATGCAGAAGCTCAAAATAACCCACTACATACAGGGCAATAAAGCAAGCAAATTGCTGGCACAACGACTGAAAACAATGCAGGCGAATCATAAAATATCTTACCTCACAGACCAGATGGGTACTAAAATCTCCACCCCCAAGGGAATAAGCGAGGTGTTCGCAACATACTACTCCTCACTATATAATATTCAGAAAGACACGCAGACAAAACACCCATCAAACCTTAGCATCAGGAACTACCTTGACGAGGTGAAGCTACCCAAGCTCACACCTCAACAACAGTCGGCCCTTACTGAACCGATAGAGACCCAGGAGATCAGGGACCTAATTAGAAGCCTTCCGTCTGGAAAATCCCCAGGACAAGACAGGTTTGACAACAAGTACTATAAACAGTCTAGTACAATACTGGCGCCTTACCTAGCCAGAATGTTCACAGAGGCAGCCCACAAGGGGAAACTCCCCAGAGAAACACTGGCCGCCTATATTGTCACGCTCCCTAAACCCAATAAAACCCCAACAGTACCGCAAAACTTCCGACCCATCTCCCTCCTCAACACTGATGCAAAGCTTTTCGCTAAACTATATGCAAACCGGTTGGGAAACATACTACCACACATAATCCACAATGAGCAGGTGGGTTTCATCAAGGGTAGACAAGGAGCGGACAACACCAGGAAGGTCATCAACATCCTCCACCACTTGAAGTGCCAGCGGCGGGGGGGGAACGGTGGTCTCCCTCGACGCTGAAAAAGCTTTTGACCGCCTACACTGGGGGTTCCTACGAGCAGTACTGGGCAAGTTTGATATCCCCTCTGGTTTTGTGTCAGTAGTGAAGGCCCTCTACAGTGAGCTCTCGGCAAGGGTACTCAATGCAGGATTTTTGTCGGAGCCGTTCCAGCTCACGAACGGCACGAGACAGGGCTGCCCCCTATCCCCCCTGTTATATGTCTTGGCGTTGAAGCAGCTGGCGATTAAAATACAGTAAAACCCTGCGATACCCGGTCTGGAGATAGGAGCGAGGGAGTACAAGGCGAACTTATTTGCAGATGACATACTACTCACACTTACACAGCCGCACATATCACTGCCAAACCTCCTGCAGGAAATAGAAAGATATGGTGAGCAATCGTACTACAAACTTAACGTCACGAAAACCCAAGCTATGGGGATAGGGATACCACAACACACCATAGAACACTTAAAACATCATTCCCACTGGACTGGAGGGATGACCACCTCACGTTCCTGGGTCTGAGAATCCCAAAGAATCCACAGGGTCTCTTGGACCTCAACTATGGAAGACTACAAGGAGAAATCAGCGACACACTGAAGAAATGGGAAGATAAATACATGTCATGGGTGGGGAGACTAGCGGCAGTGAAGATGATGTTACTGCCAAAATTTCAATATCTGCTTGGAACACTACAGATCCCCCTACCAAACACATATTTGAGACAGCTGCAGAATACCATCACTAGCTTAGTTTGGGCACACAAAAAAATATGAGTAGCCACGAAGATTCGCACTAAAACTCTGGCACAGGGAGGGTCGGGAATGCCGGAGGTGCGGATGTACTATAGAGCAGCACTTCTGACCACAGCCCTACAAGCACACACAGCCCAAAACCCGCCACAATGGATAGAGATGGAATCGACCTGGACATGTCCCAAAGGCCTTAAATACCTCTTCTGGGTAACGCAAGTGCGACGCTCGCCGCTCCCGGAAATGCCCACCACCACAGAAACCCTGCTAAAAACCTGGGACAAGGTCAAATCACATTTTGGATATGCCACCACCTGGGCGCTGGCCACTCCCATATACAGCATACATGTAGCGTACCCCACTTTCGACCACCGCATATGGATAGAAAAATGATGCACACTAGTTATAGGCAGGGACAACTGAGACAATTCCCAGATTTACAACTAGAGTATGACTTACCGCAAAAAACGATATTCTCTTACCTACAACTAAAGGGAATATTGGCACACGACACCACCCTGACTACTCCAACACACACGAAAAGCGTAGAAAAAGCATGTGTATCCATGTCCATGCCCAAGAAACCACTCTCACTCGTATACGCAATGCTCAATGACTCAAGCCAACAACCGCAGATAGACAGTTTTAGAGAAGCATGGCACAGGGACATAGGCACAATATTCTCAGATGAACAATGGACCCAGGCTTTCACGGCTCATAAGGGCAGATCCAGATGCGTATCTAACTTAGAGCTCATGAGCAAGATACAATATAGATGGTACCTGGTGCCAACAAGACTAGCGTGCATTTACCCCAATACCTCAAAAATATGCTAGAGATGCTTAAAAGAAGAGGGCACAATGTTCCACATTTGGTGGACTTGTCCGGCTATTCGAGAATATTCGATGATAGTGGAGGAGACGGTTAGGGAAGCATTACTCGTCGAAACCAAGCTAAGTCCAGAGTGTGCATTATTATTTATATCACTTGAATCATACACAAAAACACAAGCTGGCCTAATGTTTCACATACTGATAGCATCCAACCTCCTGATAGCCAGGGGATGTAAACAGACACAGGCACCCAAAAGACCCGACCTGATACAACAGACGTCACTCAACCTGACCTATGAAATAGGGACTAGCCACAGCTCCACCCAGCAAAACATATCATACAAGTCAGAAATGAGTGGGAAACATGCATCAAGAGGGAGGGGGGAGGGGAGGATAGAAACATGAAAAAAAAAACAGGCTAGGCACAGACAGACAAGAAAGAGATTGTTAGATGAGAGGGTCAACTGCTGGACTAGAGGCGTAGAGATGAGCGTCCCTAACAGAGAGGTACGAACAAGGTATCTGGGGACAACCCAATCAACACACTGGCCCCAGGGCATTGCGGAAAAGGAACCCACACTCTAGATAGTTCGAGGGGGACAGGCCCAAACACCACGAAAAAACAGCAAAGCGTGGCAAGGAAACTGGGAGTAACACATAAATGGTGCCATATCCACATACCCCCTTCCTTTCCTACACCCCCACCTTTCCCATATCTCCACAACCTCCCTTCCCCTCCACCTAAGGCTAAAACAAACAGTTAAGGGGAATACTAACCGAGATAAGACACCACACAAAGGCACGATAGACCTTAATAGTAACACGAAACCGTCAAAACCCAACTAAGACTGTTGTAAATGCCTAATGTGAATGATGTACCATAAATATCTACCCACCTGCTTTCCTTTCTGTATCCCCTGTTATAATTCATGGAAAAATAAAAATTGTCAAATTGAAAAAAAAATAGAAAGGAATAGAACTCCTAAGTATTGAAACTATGGTGTTTTAAAATGGTCTATCAAACACTCACTCCCAATACCAACCTACTCATGGAAGCCCTGTCAGCACTAACACGGTTAGTCCGGAACTTTATTTAATGGCTTTCCATTGCTGAACAGCAACATATATACAAATCCAAATGTGGGTATAAGCAACCTTCTCTTGAAAGAGAAGTCACCTTTTACCATCTAACAGTCAGAAGAACCACTTTACCCATGGAGGATTCAGTGAGAACACTTCTTGTCAGATTGCTTAATTCCTTTAGATAAGTGAAGGATGAATAATGGTTTGGGATGGTTTTCATTGCTTTACTTGACCTTGTATTTTCACTGAAGGTACATAATGCAATAGCTCACAATGACATTCAAGATATTTTTGTGCGTTGAGGTTTGGGTTAAGAGTATGACAAAAGCTTTTTCTTGTATCAGAATGACAAGAATACTGTGCACACAATGATACCTACAGAAAAATAGGTTCTTGACAGCGTGTAAAAATATTTATAATATTTACTAATGTTCCTATAACGGAGTAAAAAGTGTAAAATCCCGGGGGCGGAGTCTAGCAGCCAAGCAGCCCAGACGTGTTCACCAAGAGCTCCCACGTCTGAAGACAAATATAGGGGTGCCTAACTCAGCAACCCACACACACAGACCGCAGCTTCCACTATCTAAAATCGGGAGAGGCTTCTGCACCAGACGGTACCTTTCTCGGAGGCCTAAGACACTGGACTGACATACCAGAGGCTTGCGGCTGAGTCACAGAGAGGCGGCCGCTCTCCAGGCTCTTAAGCTACAGCTGAGACCCCAGTGAAACACTCCCCCACCCCTCATCCTGGTCCCCACCGACCAGTTCCACCAACCTCTCTGACGGCTAACAACCACTTCTGCAAGGGACCGAGCTCCAACACTCCCCCTCCAGATGGTGGCCGTACCTTCCCCAAGCAACACGTGGCAAAAGCCGGCAGAGTCAGATGGGTGCACTACACTATATCTAATTCTGAAACACCTGGACGAGACGCTCGTCTGTTTCTGAGGCAAATGGAGGTACAAGCTGCAGCAGCAAATGGGGGACAGAGAAGCAATCCAATGAGGGTGGGAGATGGGGCGAGTGAACCCCTGTCGGGTGAAACCTTCCACCAAGCACCTATGCCTCACACAACAAGCCCAGCTAGACCGAAGGCCAAGCATCGCCCACAGAGACAGAAGCACAGACCCCCACAAGCGATGATTGACAATATAGATCTTCTAACCCGAAAACGGGACACCTTGTCCATGGAAAAGAGATGCAGGCCCTCAACAAGGCAGCCTCCAGGGCTGGATGGAGGCCGCGCACAACCGCTACCCAGTACAGCCTCCAGATTGCCACCCAGTGTTTCCAAGCCATGGCATCGGCTGACACCGGACTCTTTACCCAAGGCTGGCTGAAGCCTACCCTCATGCCCTGAGGATGCACTCTATGCTAATAACATGCTACACCCTGATTCCAGAAATAAGGCCCGAACCTTTTAGTAAAAATGCGTACCGCTGCAATGTCACCACCTGTCAAAATGTGTAACACCGTTAGCCCCCTTGCAGCCTCACGGCCCAATTAAGCCCTGTACATACCTGACACCTATTCCCGGCACTCCGCCACTGTGACACTGAGTGGAGCCTTGGTGGTCACTATCCTATTTAGTTGAGCAACACTATCATATCACCTTAAATTATAGTGACCCCCCAAATGGCACTAAGCTTGTTTATTACTCTTGTTATACTATGTCTAGCACGCTAACTCTTTGTGAAACTACATTGACAAACGAGCTTAGACAAATACCTAGCATGTTCTGATAATCCTGTTCCTATTATCAAATTGTGCATGTCTTCCCAATACCCCACATGTAACACTTGATACTAGGCCAGAGGAATGCTGCTGGGGTACCTCAGGTGTGTTTGTTATAATCCTATGCACTGCAAAAATACAAAATACAATTTTTAAAAAGTGTAAAACCCTGTTCATAATAGTAGAGGGTCTGATGGGATGAAATGGAGAGAAACTCAATATAAATGCCCATGATTCTGGAATGAAATATTTTACAGGCAGGTGTCCACTGTCAACCAAGTAACACAGAGGAGGATTAATATCCAGCAGGGCCACCTTCATTCTTCATATAAGTATGGGTAATGGGGTCCAGCAAATTTAGGGTTTCAGGCCCCTGTTTAACCCTGGGGCCATAGACAGGTCAATTTATGGCTAATCCTGTTTTTAGTATTTTTCCTAGTTAACTAAAATGGAGAGGATCCAAAATTAAAGAAACAAATTGATACAATCCCAAGTGAAGAAAAGCTAAAATAATAAATAGTAAAAATATTCTGTATTTAAATATGATTTATTTTCCAATTTTACATCTTTATTGACTAGGCTAAGGAGTTAAGGGTATAGATTTGGGATTAGGCTACTGTTTAGATATTATGGTGACACATACAAAAAGAGAAATCCTGCGCTCACTCCCATCACTACTGGGCTGGCAGCAATGACTACAGTACACATCAGCCCCAATATATAGTAAAAAAAAGTAAAAAGAAAAGAAAAAGTTACCCGCGCTCTCTCCTTAATCCCTATGTATATTTAGACAAATGGAGGTCATTTAGTTGCCCCAATGACCATTGGAGGGAATGCCCGCCTGCCAACGTCAAGGCAGACCCCCCTAAGCGGGTCCTAACACTGACCCTTCAGCCTGCTTCCTTGAGCTTCTGGCAAAGATATCTCTAATGAGACAGAAAGGGGTATTTTTTATATAAACCCCTATATACTTATTAACCCTTAATAGGGAACACATGGGATGGGCGGCAGCATTGTAACCAGGCTGTGTGATACAAAGTAAATACAAATACAAAAAGAGAAGTCCTGCGCTCACTCCCATCACTACTGGGCCGGCAGCAATGACTACAGTACACATCAGCCCCAATATATAGTAAAAACTAAAGAAAAGAAAAAGTTACCTGTGTTCTCTCCTTAGTCCCTATGTATATTTAGACAGACATTGTGGTGACACATGGCAAATAACATAAATGTAAAAAGGCCCAAACTGAACCTTCTGCAGCACGATATGAAAACCATGTGAGAACTGTGTGAGCATTTCTGGCATAAATAATGTTGTAGAAAGTATATTCCTGATTTAAATCTGGATTTCAGCTGTATATGTAATGAATATCATAATATCATAAAGCATATTGCTTGTGCAAAATACGAACAATCTATTAAATGTGGGTTGGCTGAGATTCTGCACTATATCTCAAGCAGAAAGAACTGGAACATTAGATTGCAGGAGGCAATAATGAGGTTTGGGAATGGGACTGAAAGAATGAAAAGGATATATGAAATCCATATGGCAAAAAAATATTATTAGTATCATTTATTTATGTTGTGCCAGAAAAGGCCACAATACATTTACAATAAGTAGAGGGTGTTAGAACAATTCATTTGAAAGATAGAAATAAACTGATCCAGTATGTTCCGAGATGAGAACAGGGCATTTGTAATACAAGTTACTGACATGTTTACATAATACATTTCATGGAAATATGAGACCTGGATTGATCGAAATGATTTGTAAGTCTCATCAATAACAGGACAATGTTTAAAAATGATGAGGAACAGAGACATGTTTACATGGTAGGTGACACCAGAATAATGAATCGGCAGACAAATCTTCATGTAAAGAAAAGGTTTGATTTGATAAGAAAGGTGACAAGTTTCAGACCAGCTTCAGACCAAAGCTTGGAAGGATCGAGAAGGCTACCACTTTGTGATAGGACAGTAATAAGAGGAGGATAATTACAAAAGGCTTTCTAGACAAGTTTGGATGACAAGAAGGAATTTCAGACAAGAACAACAGAAAAGGAAAGAGGGGGACAATGACATGGTTTAAATTGTTTTATAGTATGAGGATATGCCAGCTGAAAGTCAGGTCAATAATAAAAGTATGCAGTCGTTGAGATATAAGGTGACTAGAGAGTTTTTGTAGTATTTTGTAGTAAAACATGGATGCGTACAGGATTTTGTCCGGTTGTCCTACATCCAGAGACACCAGAAAACTGTCCCCAACCAAGCACAGCATAAATATATCTTTACATGCCTGGACTGTGCTGAGGGAACTAGATTCATGGAGAGTGCATCAGCAGCGCTCTCTGTATAGTCAGACTTGACTAGAACCAGTCAATGAGGCAGTTTCCCTGGTAATGGTTCACAAGGCTGATATGCACCTTCTCTATGTAGACTTGATTTCTGAGTGTGATCCCTCATTTTGGGCAACACCAATGACACACGTGGCATCACTGTCAAGCCTCTTTAGGCTCAACCACCTGTGTCCTGATTACATACCTCCCAATGGTGAGATGTATGCTTTGGTAAGCCGGCTACAAAATTCTATAATTGATAATGGTGCCATCTCTGTGACCACACAATGACACAAGAAGAAATCAATGTTTCTGAATGTTCTCACTAGGAGAGTTGATGATATCCTCCAATATCCTAAGAGATTGGAATCTCCAGGTGGAGAACATGTACCTAAGGAGGCATCTATGGTAGAAAGCTAGATTAGAAGAAATGGGCGTGAAGAAAATGGCAATCTGCCAACTAATTATTCCCTAAATTCAAAGTGAAATGCAGATATGTGAGTGAATGCTTTGCATGGGAAAATCCGTGAAGGTTGCAAGTAGGATTATTGCTCTGTGCAGAGGCAAAGATTACCTTTCTCATCTATCACATCATCCACTACAACAAAGCAGATGCATAGCATAATTCCAAGTCTGTTAGAACCATTCCAATTTCATATTAGTATTGTCTGACCATAAAAAAGGGGCAATCTGGTATGTATTCAAAGTGGAAAAACTGACTGGAGTCACCAACAAAACCACTGATCATTTTCTCCAAATTTGGACTACATGGGTGGAGATCTTTGCACCTACGGGCCTCCCACTGGATTGTTTTTTGGCGTAGCTGGATTGTTTTGTAGTCATTGCTGCCGGCCCAGTAGTGATGGGAGTGAGCGCAGGATTTCTCTTTTTGTATGTGTCACCATAATATCTAAACAGTAGCCCGGGAGGCTGTGTCTCTCCCCCTGCTCACCTTACTTGGGAATGCTTTCCTGCCCCCTCTTCAGATCTTCTAACCTTTCCCATCTTTCTGGACACACTTCTTTCTATAATTAACCTCCATTTGAAGATTTGTTAATGGATGCCTTGCGTTTGTCTGGCTAAGCATAAAATCTTAATCAAAATCTTAATAACAACAGCAAAAAGGGGGAAGAGAATGGGGGTCCCTTGGAATAGGAATGAAGTGAATAACAGGCATAAAAGGTTTAATGTTAACAATATTGGCTTGACAAACCATGAACCTATGGGCCTCACCTACTCTTTAAACCTTCCTGTTTCCAACGTGGCAAGCACTAATATCTAATCACAGATGGGGAACACAATAAAAAAAAAAATAACATAAAAACAAATAACTTTTAGTTTACATTAATTCATACTTTATTGATTAACAAAATAATTACTTTTTTTTTTAATATACCACTTTTTAGATACTATTTTTGATCATACATTCCACCTAACTAAACTTTGATAGGTAACTTATTATGCAACAGGGTTTTGGAGCACATAGCTAGTCTAAATTAAACGGCTATATCAAGTTTTCTTATTTTGCAGGCTGGGTTTTTTTTCTGTGGACAAAGCATTGCTCCCCAGGAATCATATTACTTGGATATAAACCTTGGCAGGCTGTTTTCTATCAGTAAATGTCATTGTTCTGGGAGAGCGCCTGCATTCTTTACATTCCTATGAACCTGGACCAGTGTCCTGTAGAAATACTCAAAGACAATAACCGAAAAGCAGTTTCACAAATATGTACTTCAGGGTAAAACTGATCAATGTAGACTTTTGAACATTTCATCTCAACCTGCAAGTATGGTTTCTGAAAAATAGATTGTCACTAATTTGTATATGTGGATATGTGGATTTTGTGGGCATTTTTAAACGCACACAATGTTATTAAATACGGTGTGTATTGTTCCAAAGTAAAATAGAATTCAAATTCAATTTCAAGTTCCATTTCAAAATAGCAGAACTAAAAAATATAGACATCTTTAATTTGGCTATTTTGTACTACAATTTTAAAATTCACTTTTGAATTCCTAACAATTCATACTTTAGCAAATAATCGTGTCAAGGATTACTCAAAATAGAAAGTGTGAAATAGGTACATAAATGGAAATTTTAGGTCAAAGTAGCCAATTTGGGAAATAAATTGAGTCTCAGCTATTCCCCTCATCAGATACTTTGACCTAACATTTTTTCAATTCACAATTTCTAGTTTAGAGAATAAGCATCATGCTGATAAATACTGTTTGCAGACACAAGTATGGAAAATGTAATTAGTGATGTGATGAGTTGTGCTTTAGGCTTTATTTTGAGTAGAATTCAATAACCTTCACCAGGTGTTGGGGTCAGCATACACAGCCAACTGACTGATATGTCTCTTGAACGCTCTTGATGTCGTCACCACCAAATGCTTCAAGTACAAGCACTTACTAATAGACTAATCTGACATATGCTCTTTTAAACACAAAAAGACTGCTCTTTCTGGTTCACTTTCAAATTTTCAAAAACACAAGTGAAAGCAGGATACAGTCTATGGCAGCAAATCCAAGGTGCCTTATTCCTACTGTGAATAAAGTATCACTAATATTCTACAGCAATGTATCGCAGAAAGAACAGAGCATTAAAACCATCAGACACAATACACACATTATTAATTACATGAGATAAGCTCTCCTCTAATGAATGAATTTCTAAGTCCCCTTTTTTCTTTCAGCAGGTATAATGGGCACAATCGCCCAAGCACCTGTTATAGTTGCTCTCCTGTGTCTTTGAATACAAGTGGAATAAGTCAACAATATTTCTCCTGGCCAACATGTCCAGTCTTCATGCGCATAGGGCTATGTTCGGAACCATATGGATTCTAGAATGTTAACAATACTATGCTCTTCAAAATGTCAATTTAACACTTCTTGTTGGCCCCTCAGCCTCACCTTTTTCTTTCAGAAGTGTTTTGAGATGTCCTCAATCACACTCTCTAAAAATCCAACTCTACTAAACAGTGTTGTCCACCACCAGATTAGGTTACTGTGTTATTGTCCTGCTAAGCTAAATTCAATGAGTGTTTAGTTATCTGTAATTTCAAGCTTTGGGGTAGTACTTTGTAGATTTGTCATATATTGTAGCTATTTCTAATATATCCTTGTTTGTTTCTCTTTTTTATAGTGCTATAAAAGTTGTGTCCACAGACTGTGAAACATTCATTACCCTCATTTCCTTTCTGATGTTTGTTGGAAACTTTTAATAGACGGCAATTTTCGTGTCCCCCCATAAATTGGCTATTGGACTCAAACTTGTTGACTGAGTCACTTATTCTCTTCGTCTAATGTCTCTGCCGTGAAATTGTTTTGTGTCACTGACCTGCTTAAATGTGGCAGGACTCTCTAGATCCATAGCAATATGAAGTTCATTAACATTCAGCAATATTTATGTTGAAAATGTACTTGTGTTTCATAATCTTCTGTTCCTATATTTAATTTTTTTTTTATTACCTGACAATAATGTATATGTTAATTAATCTTTGCTGAAACCACTGAGTGCTTCTCGCATATAAATTTGAGTAATATTTTTTTCAACCATTGGATGTATAACTAATACATCTACCAGCAACTTCCAGCAACCCCCAGGCCTCACACTCCCAAACCAACAATATTGAATCTTTACATTTCAAATTTACCAGCAACTTCCAGGTACTGACTGAAGCTTGGAAGATACTCCACCTCTCTTATTCTAACATTATTACCATATTATCATGTGTTACTCTAGCATTGCTACCATTTATACCTGTACTTCACGACTGTCATTTTCTGTGCATGCAGTTTTTTATATTGTCATTTAATGTATTCAACGAATATTTCATGTACAGGGTTATTACTATTTTGAGTGATAGAATTTGGTTGGTAAACGTTTCAATGGTATGCAACACATACACAAAGAAATAAGGTGGAGTATCTTACATGCACTTTTTAGATGGTTCTTTACATAGGCACATTCCTATAGTAAATCCTAAAGAAAAAAACAGTAGATAATAGTGCAATATTGCCTATACTGTTTTTCTTATAAATCCAATAAAGCTTTAGCAAATGCAAACTCACAAGAGTGGAGCCACTGTGAATTGGGCTCAAGTAATTCGCCTTGTGGGATGTAAAGGGTCCCACTCCCTCCTCTGTATTCCGGGATCCTTATAAAGGGTGACCACAGGTATGCAGATGGAGTGTAGTCAAATGGTTTATTCTTAAAACACACAATTAAAAAGTAAAACAATAATAAAAAAAACAAAAAGACCTTACAGTCTCTGTAGATAAGTCTTAGGATGTAGTCCTTATAGCAATATTGCACTATTATCTACCATTTTTTTTCTTTAGGATTTACTATAGGAATGTGCCTATGTAAAGAACCATCTAAAAAGTGCATGTAAGATACTCCACCTTATTTTTTTGTGTTTGTACTCTATTGTTGGTGAAGGTTAAGGGGACCCTACCGGGGTGTCAGAGTTACTTACTTATTTGCACTAAGCTTACACTTGGTCACTGTAATCTATTTGCACTATGGTATGCAACACATGTTTACTCTATCCTCCCTCTCTTTCTTTCCTTTGCACCTTCTGGCTGTAAATACCTTTAACGGTTCCATCTCCATGTCACGTATTCATCCGCACATAAAAACGTGGTTAATGGCATTTACTGTCCTAACAGGAAAAGCTTTGCCGAGCAACATTATTGTCCTGACAGGAAAAGTTGTGACTAGCAGCAATCATGCACATGGAAACCTGGTAATTACTTTTGGGGTCAAAGGCCGGTCATGGCCAATCGGATCCACAGTAGGGGTATTTAAATCCAATTCCCCTCTTGCTAATTGCCCTGTCATGGTTTCATGCCTATGGTTTATCAGAGGGTGCGTTCCTGATCTTGATTTTTTTGGTATTTGACTTTGGCTTTGTTTTGACTTGCCTGATATCTGGTATCCTTGACTTTTGGCTTTCCCTCATCTTTGTGTCTGATTTTGTGTCCCTGATCTCGGCAAGTATTTTGACTATTCTTGGAGACGTTAAGTCCGGCCATTCTAAGGTCCAGTTATACGTTATCCTTAGTCCTAGGTGTGACACAGTACTGCATGCTGGATCAACTTGTAATCCTGACACTTTGTTCTTCAGGCCTTACCTCACACTTCCAGAACCAACAATACTAAAGCTCTCCATTTTTTCTCAGCACTACTCACCCTCCTCCCGACCACTCAGGTTAATGCTAAATATCTAGTATGCTCCTCCAGCTGTTTGAGAGCCTCATTCAATCACCTCCTCATTCCTTATTTCACCAATAGTTGAAACTCTCTGTTAACTTCTTTTAGCCATCACTTCCAACTACCCCCTCTTACCTCTGGTCTCAAATCCGCATTCTATCCTTTAGATTGTAAACTCATGGACTATCTAACTAAGCCCTTTGTATAAAAGAGCTTCAATGGTTAGATCTCCGCTCATGGCAGGGCTCTCTTTACCTTTTGTATTATCGGTGTATATTGTACGTTCTCCCCTAATTGTACAGTGCTGCAGAATTTTTTGGTGCTTCATAAATACCAGTAATAAATAAAAAGCAATAAATAAATTTAGGGCAAACTGTATATTATTCCGTATTTATTGCATCTAAAAATTTTTTTAAACATTTACAGGTTTTAAGTATTTTGCTCTGTTCCAAATTATTATGCAAATTCTATTTAAGTGTCACAAAGATTGAATATTTAGTTTTTCAGTTAAACTCATGGATGGCATTGATCACTGAAAACAATCTCAGACACCTGTGATAATTAGATTGCCAGGTGAGCCCAATTTAAGGAAAAACTACTAAAGGAGGGTGTTCCACATTATTAAGCAGAGCAACATTTTCATGTAATATGGGGAAGAAAAAGGATCTCTCTGCTGCCGAAAAGAGTGAAATAGTTCAATGCCTTGGATGAGGTATGAAAACATCAAATATTTCACGAAAACTTAAGCGTGATCATCACACTATTAAGAGATTGTGGCTGATTCAGAGCACAGACGGGTTCGTGCAGATAAAAGCACATTGAGGAAGATTTCTGCCAGATCCATGCATTAGATCAAGAGAGCAGCTGCTAAAATACCATTACATAGCAGCAAACAGATATTTGAATGTTGCTGGTGCCTCTGGAGTCCCACGGACATCAAGGTGTAGAGTCCTCCAGAGTCTTGCAACTGTGCATAAACCTTTTATTCGGCCACCACTAACCAATGCTCACAAGCAGAAACATCTGCATTGGGCAGAAAAATACATGAAGACTCATTTTCAAACAGTCCCGTTTACTGATGAGTGCCGTGCAACCCTGGATGGTCCAGAGGGATGGAGTAGTGGATGGTTGGTGGACGGCCACCCTGTTCCAAAAAGGCTGCGACGTCAGCAAGGCGGTGGAGGAGTCATGTTTTGGGCCAGAATCACGGGAAGAGAGCTGGTCGGCTCCTTTATGGTCCCCGAAGGTGTAAAGATGACTTCTGCAAAGTATGTGGAGTTTCTGACTGACCACTTTCTTCCGCTGGAGGTTCCCTTATTTACCACTATAATGTCTTAAAGCATAGAACTTAGTAGGGCTAACCATACAGATATCTTAGCCATAATGTTATATAGTTAGTAAGAGATCCTCTATTTAACATATGTAAATAATTGAGAATACAATATAAAATAAGGATTGTCTTGGAAGCAATAGTTTTGTCTTTTTGGATATTTATTATATAAAAATATAAATATAAAATCCATTATAGCAGAGTTTATAAGATGAAATTAAATGCTTGCAAATATCATTAATAGGTTAACATACCCTTCTGAACATGTCATCATGTCAGCCTCTCAGTCATTTTAAGATGGAGCAGCGTCTGTTTCCAAGTCTCTCCTCTGTGTGTTAACATTTAAAAGTACACTTATTTATACCTTAGGTTTCGTCATTTTAGAGTCACCATAGTTCTGTCAGGATCGGGACAGGGATCCAACACGCAGAGTACAAACAGGTGGTAGGTACGTATACCGGACCTTAGAATGGCCGGACTTAACGTAAGGAGTAAGTAGAGAATGGTCTAGGAACAAGCCGAGGTCGAGGGAACGAGAGCACAGGTAAGCGAGAGACAAGCCGAGTCAAAGGGTAACAGAGATAAACAGGGTAGTACAAACAAGCCGGGTCAGAACCAAAGAGACAACTAGAATACAAGAGCACTGAGTGACTAGACAGGCTAGAACCACGACAGGGCAATGAGCAGATGCCGAAAGCCTTACTTTATACCTTGATTCTAGAGGGTAATCACGCCCCCGACGAGTCCTGATTAGTGCTCGGGACTTGACTGACAGGTCGACCCGGGTTGGCGTCATGACGTCGACTACTGAGCGTCACGTCATATAAGGAAGTGGATCCCTCGCGGTCGGCTTGTAAATGGCCGAGAGAACCGCGAGGAACGGAAGAAACAACCCCTCTGGGAGGATAAACGTCTAAGTCTCTCACCTCCTCTGAGGTAGAGACTACAGGTACCCTGACAAGTTCATATATGAATAAGTAACTTGTCTACTTTAAATCAATTTAGGACCTCCCTTAATTTGGCAAAGATACAAGGCAATAACTAAAGGGTGCATACGTCATGGAAATTTTCCCGACTTAGTTCAAGATGGCATCTTAAAGTCTGAATAGCTTATCTGTTGTTTATACTAAAATGTAAGTGCACAGTCATGGGAGATTCCCGGATTTGGGGAAGTTCCATTAACTTGGGGTTACCACAGTATATTGTGTACTGAAAGAGTCGTAGTATAGCCTTTAAGCTTGTTTATGCATTATTGTTATTGTAATTCGTCTGGGACAAAATGGCGCAAACATATTATGCACTGAGGTTATTGCTAAAAGAAACATCTATGAAAAACAATATGTTCCCTTTCTAACACCTTGTCAATTTGCAATATCTCTTAAAGACAAAGTACACAGTTTAAGAAATACAACATCTCATTCTAAAACTTGTAATATTTGCATTTGCCCATAACAGAAGGAAGAACTATGCTTTCCATAATAAAATCATCCTAATGCATGACAATGCACCATCTCATGCTGCAAAGAATACCTCTGTATCAATGGCTGCTATGGGGATAAAAGAAGAGAAAGTCATGGTGTGGCCTCCATCCTCCTATGACCTCAATCCTATTGAGAACCTTAGGAGCATCCTCGAGCAAAAGATCTAGGAGGGTGGGAGGCAGTTTACATCCAAACAGCAGCTCCTGGAGGCTATTCTGACATCTTGCAAACAAATTCAAGCAGAAACTTTCCAAAAACTCAAAAGTTCAATGGATGCAAGACTTGTGAAGCTGCTATCAAATAAGGGTTCCAATGTTAAAATGTAACGTGACCTGTTAAAATGTTGTTATAAGTTTGATTGAAATAGCTCTTGATTTCAGTAAATATGCTGCAAACACAACAAATGACAATTTTCAGTTCTTTACAACCTATAGAGTGTTTTGAAACTTACTGTGCGTAATAATTTGGAACAGTGCATTGTAAGTTTTTTTTATTTAAAAAAAAAAATACTGTTATCATTAGGTTTGTTCAATAAAATTTGAATTGTACTCTTAATAGTTAATAATATGAGAATTATGCTAACTGTTATTTACATCAATTATTTAGGTAAATGAGAAAAATATAATTTGCATAATAATTTGGAACAGGGTGCATACATTACTCTAATAATTGGCATTTGTTTACATTGATGAGAAGAACTACCCAAATGATTCAATACTGAAATACATAAAAACTCTCCAAATGGTTTATCTACCAACATTCCCATAGACTTTAATGGTAACTTCTGTTGAAAAATCATTTTGAATGATTTTCTAACAGTATTGAATCATTTGTAAAGCTTATTGAATTGAGGCCTTGGATGCTACCGTTATTATTATTCTTATTATTTACATAGCGTCAGCAAGTTTCGTAGTTCTGTAAAAAACCCAGACTTTCCTGAAGAGTCTTAACAGCCTGAACAAAGTTTGTAGGTTTTTCTTTTGGTGCCTACGTAGTGATGTCTAATCATCTAAATTCTCAACAGAAGCCTCATAAAGTTAGACAGTAGATCGTGATCTAAGCCCTCTCTACCATGAAACCAGCATGGAGTCAAACTGATTAGTCTGTCAAACTTTTGACATTTGTTCTGTGGAAGCCACCTAAAAAGACTGGAAGATTATAAACAAGTTTATAAAAATCACTAAAAAACTAAAATTTACTGCTGAAGGTTTGGAGAAATAATAAATATTTTTTTTTCTCACCTACTGTTTTACATTAATGAGAAAGAGTTAAATTAGCTCATATCGTAAGTCATTTTGTGGGTAAAAGTTTTTTTTAAACAAATGTATTTATAATATTAATAAATATTAGCTTATTACATCTTTTGCTTGTTTTCACCATTTAAAGCCACTAAAATGCTCACTAGTGTTTCACTGGCAACAGTTATAGTAGGTACCGTACTTACAAAATTACATTTTAATCTTTAAAAAGAGCATGGAAAAGTGGAGGCACACTCTAAATGCTGCTGATTCTATTCGAAGTCAGTGACTGATTTTTTTTTTCTTCTTAGTAGCCTGTCTCTAGCAAGAAGGTTAGAATGCAATTCAGTGTGTATCTTGTATATAACTCTATTAGACGTTTTATAAAATGCTCATGGTCAGATATATTCTTGCCTCTTAAGGGATCGGAGAGTAATTTTAGTCACATTTAAAAATAAAATTAAAAATAATGCATAATTGTCTGGTAACTGGAATTTAAAATTTAGCCTAAAATTTACTACTTTGGAAGAGTCTTCTAATCTGGTATTTTGGCTACCGTATACTGAAATTTGTAGTTCAGTTTTTAATTAAAGGACCAGTAAAGTCACCCAGACCACTTCATCTCTGTGAACCTTTATTATGAACTGCAATTTTTCTATTGCAGGGTTAAACATCTGTAGTAGCTGTCTAGAGCCACTAGAGCCGGTTTCTCTGCACTGACTGAGTAAAACTCATTGAATTAAAGCTCATTGAATTCATAATCATGCGCATCAGTCACCATTCGTGCACATCAGGTTGCCAATGTTCTTCTCTTAGGAGCATTGTATTGGACCATTGTGGAAGAGGCCATGCCTCCTTGGGGACGTTGGAGGTGGCAGAGAGGCAGGCAGCACAGAGGGAGCCTCTGAACTTGAAAAAGGCAAGTAAAACTTGTATTTTCTTTGTTTTTATTACACATGGTGGGGTGAGGGGTTTAATTAGGGACTAATTAATGATGTTTTAATTAATGGTTTGTGTTCATAATGTTATAATATATCTAACAGCACATGGACTGTTTTGCTATTTTATTTGAATTGATACATGTAAATGTAGAAAAAGCCACTTTTAGTGATCTCACATTTGTTTTATGTGATATTATATAATCAAAAGAAAATCTGTCTGCAATTTAACAATGAGTACATGACTGTCTAATTTTATATAGTTAAAATGAAAACGTATTTCCACAAATCAGTTTAAAAGTTCAATGCAAATCACGTAATAGTGTTTTCAACAAACCATCCTATAGTACTTTTAGCTGCAATTACTCCTTGAAGATCAGTCAGTGTGCCAGCAAGGAAAAGGCCATCGTGGACCATCATCCCAATGTTCAATCCCTCAGCAACAGATAGTAATAACAAACAAGGCTGCAAAGAGACACTCCCAGCTTTAAATTGATCAGGAAAGAGAAATCTGTCTGCTGACGCTCTGTGTCTAACTTACCCAAAGTCAGCTGGAAACCTTTTATTTGGTTTTAGCACAACTATTAAGCTGATTTAACAATTGTCTTTAAAATGCTCAATAGTGGTGCATCATCTATTTGTGATGATGATGTT
Source organism: Pelobates fuscus (assembly GCF_036172605.1). Taxonomy (NCBI): domain Eukaryota; kingdom Metazoa; phylum Chordata; class Amphibia; order Anura; family Pelobatidae; genus Pelobates; species Pelobates fuscus. The sequence continues at coordinate 74,536,982 of NC_086329.1, read as the reverse complement.
ATGTGATATCTCATAATATTGTAAAGTGCTACGGAATCTGTTGGCGTTATATAAATGGCAACAGGGCTGCCATCAGAAATTTTGGGGCCCCTAACACAGCTCAAGGTCTGGGCCCCCCGGGTGCCTTCCTCCACACCCCACCTCCAACTCCCACCCACAGGAATACACACACCGACACAAAAGGACACACACACACACACTTACTGAAACAGACACACACACATATACAGACACATAAAGACACACACACATGCATAAGGAGATACAGATACACACACACATTGACATACAGACACACACACATACATACAGATACTGACATACAGACATACATACAGGCATACATACACACACACAGACATACATAGATACTGACACACACATACAGATACTGACATACAGACAAACAGACATACATACACATAAATACATACGGACATACATACTGACATATACTGACATACATACAGGCATACATACATAACAGCATTCATACACACACACACAGATTTATACACACATACATATTGATAGATATATACATACATAAACACACATACATACTTACATAGATATATACACACATACTGACAGACAGACATACATACAGGCAGACACCTAATTTTTCAGCCTGGGAATGATGGGAGCGGATGCCTCTCCTAGGCTGTCCCCCCTCCCCCCCCCCCCCCCGCGGAGTAAGCTGGGAGAAAGTGACCGGCCATCACTTTCTCCTAGCAGCACTTGTGGTGTAACCGCAATTTTTTTTTTAAAGGGGCCTGGTCGCGCTATTACACGGCTGCAACGCTGACTGGGCCCCTGAAGATATAGGCCTCATCTGATGGGCCCCGGTGCAGGTGCAGAAGCACCTGCGGCAGTTTCACTGCTCCACGTCGGGCCCGGGCGGCCGAGCTCCCCAGGGCCGCCGGGCCCGTGACAACCATCATGGTTGTCACCCCCTGATGGTGGCCCTGAATGGTAATAATAATAATAATGTCATAGTCAAAATGTTTAACCCCTTGAGGACGCAGGACGGTTCAGGACCGTCATCGGCATTTTTGCGTTGCCGACCGACGACGGTCCTGAACCGTCCTAAATTTAAAATGTACTTACCCGATCGCCGTCGTTCCCCCGGCGGCGATCGGCGGTGCTCCCGGTGTGGGGAGACTGCCTGCAGCCCAGACAGTCTCCCCATGGTGGTTTAGGACCCCTGGGGCCATGTGATCGCCCAACAGGGCGACCACATGGTCACAATAGGTGTCCATGTCTCTGCCTGCAGGGGGACTGTCTGTGCTGACAGGCAGTCTCCCTGCATGTGTAAAATCATAAAAAAAAATAAAGTTATAGTTAATAAAAAAAAATATATTATTATATATGTGTATATATATGATATATAGACATATATTATACCTATATAATATATGTCTATATATCATATATATAATGTCATGCTAAGTGTATTTTTATATTAATATGTACATATATTAATATAAAAATACACTTATAATTAATTTGCACACGTATATATATAATATATATAATAACTATATATATTGTATATATATATTATTATAAAATACGAATAATAAATAATTTAAATTAAATTAAAAAAATTAAAAATAATAATAAAAAATTGAAAAAAAATTATATATCTATACGAAATTTTATTCTAACTGTATTTTGATATTAATATATATATATTTATATCAAAATACACTTAGAATGAAATTGTATATATATCTATGTATATTTAAATAAATAAAAAGAATGCGAACTATTCATATGTCGATATACAAAATTACATAAATAATTATATAAATATACACGTAGACTTCAAATATATAAATATGCATATATATTTAAATTCTACGTGCGTATTTAGGTAATATTTTTACATAATTAAGTTATTTTATTGATTGCAATTTAAGGGACCTGCCTGCCAACCCAGGCCGAAAGACCAGAGAATTTAATTTGCTATCACTGTATTTTACCCTGTAACGTTCTACGACACCCTAAAACATGTACATGGGGGGTACTGTTTTACTCGGGAGACTTCGCTGAACACAAATATTAGTGATTCAAAACAGTAAAACATATCACAGCGATGATATTGTCAGTGAAAGTGAATTTTTTTGCATTTTTCACACACAAACAGCACTTTTACTGATGATATAATTGTTGTGATACATTTTCCAGTTTAGAAACACTAATATTTGTGTTCAGCAAAGTCTCCTGAGTAGAACAGGACCCCCCATGTACAGGTTTTATAGCGTTTTTGAAAGTTACAGGGTCAAATATATCGGTCAAATATTTTACATTGAAAATGGCCAGGTTGGTTAGGTTGCCTTTGAGAGCGTATGGTAGCCCAGGAATGAGAATTACCCCCATGATGGCATACCATTTGCAAAAGAAGACAACCCAAGGTATTGCAAATGGGGTACGTCCAGTCTTTTTTAGTAACCACTTGGTCACAAACACTGGCCAAAATTAGCGTTCAATTTAGTTTTTTACTTTTTTCACACACAAACAAATATGAACGCTAACTTTGGCCAGTGTTTGCGACTAAGTGGCTACTAAAAAAGTCTGGACATACCCCATATTGAATACCCTGGGTTGTCTACTTTTAAAAAAATATGTACATGTGGGGTGTTATTTAGCAATTTATGACAGATAATAGTGTTACAATGTCACTATTGATACATTTTAAAAATGTATGTTTTGAAACCGCAATATCCTACTTGTACTTATAGCCCTATAACATGCAAAAAAGTAGCAAAAAGCATGTAAACACTGGGTATTTTTAAACTCAGGACAAAATTTTGAATCTATTTAGCAGTTTTTTTCATTCGCTTTTGTAGATGAGTAAAAGATTTTTCACATAAAATTCAAAAAACGTGTATTTTTTTCAATTTTTCATCATATTTTTTCATTTTTTTTAAATTAAATTAGATGAGATTATATAAATAATGGTATGTAAAGAAAGCCCCTTTTGTCCTGAAAAAAACAATATATAATTTGTATGGGAACAGTAAATGAGAGAGCGGAAAATTACAGCTAAACACAAACACCACAAAAGTGTCAAAAAGATGCCTGGTCGCAAATGTACAACATCGCAAAAAAAGTCCAGTCCTTAAGGGGTTAAAGCAATACTGCAAGGGCCATTACAGCACGCTCTAGTGATTATGGTGCCCCATTGTAAGCAATCAAGCCATTTAAGAATGGTTTGACTTTTTACCAATATAGAGCCGTAATGCTCCTTTGTTTAGAACTTCCTTAGTGCTCCTGAGCCAAGCCCTGCAATGCAGCGCTAGATAATTAGCGGAGAAAATCTGTTCTCAGCCATTGAGCTAACATTCAGCCAATGTGCTATAATGCTGGGGAGAGGCTCTCAGCATAACACAAGTAAGAATTCAAACAGTTTTAAAAAAGGTTTGGCAACTTACATTAGGGGGGGATGCGCCAGGGTACTCCTTACATCATAGCCAATACTGTGTGCTGTAGTGGTTATGAATCTTGGAGTGTTCTTTTTACTGCTAACATTTAAGTTGCTTTTGTTAAATACTTGAAAAATATGCACTTTGGATAATAGTCATGTATGTGATATGTTAGTACAGTTGTATCAAATGAGGAGAATCTAGTCTAGATGATAATGTATATAACAAATCACAATTGTCTTTTAATTACATTTTCAAACATGTGTAGTGCATGATGCCAAAGCTATATTTGATTAAGAGTATAACATCTGGATGGATGCATTCAATTTCAATTCAAACACATACACTTTAATGATCGCGGCCTGGCTGTTGGCCAAGATTTGGCTTCATGTAATCCTATGGTTTCTGTGTTCGGTAATAAAATTCAGCAGGTTGACTATGTACTAATTAAAACTTGAAAGACAATGTCTCTGCTGCTCTACGGATAAAAGGCTTGTATTACGTATGTCAGACAGATGCAACATAAGGCAGTAATACAGAACGATGTAGTCTTGAGTATATTTTTATAATTTATTTCAGAATGATTCATAACAAATTTATTGGGCTCAAGTAGCTCGTCTTGTGTTTTAATTCCGTCTATACCGAAGTAAGGCCTACAGCTATGGAGTCAATGGGCATTGGGCAACCGTAAGTCCAACGGAAAAGTCTGTATGTAGTTGCGGAAATACCTAATTATTATTAGGATCGGTGTACCCACACACTAGGAAATGTAACATCCCTCATTTCCAGAGGTGTAACTAGAAACCAAACCTGGGCCGCCCCCCCACACGGCTACCCCACGCCATTCCCCATATGTCTATCCTCCCCCTCCCATACGTCCCCCCACACATGTAGACAAATACACACACATGCAGACATACACAGACACAGGAGGGTGACTTCCCTGGGCCCAGTGGTGGCTCAGGCTGATGGGGCTCAGGCTCCTCTCCTTCCTCCTGCGCGGCTCCCGGTGTAAGCTGGGAGGAGTTACCAGGGCAGTCACGTCCTCCCAGCTGTGATGTCATCAAAGGGGGCTTCGTCACGCTGTTAAAGCGCTGACCGAGCCTCCTGGAAATTCATTTCCATCGGGTGGCCTTAACTGCGCGGGCCAGGGCCACGTTAATTAGCCGGTGGGCACCACAGTCGCATGGGTCCACGGGACGGCCGGATCCCCTGGAGTGACGGGCCTGTTTGCAACTGCGACCCCGGTAGTTCCGCCACTATTGCATTCGGGGTTGAGGTGAATGTGCCTACAGCACTTCTGCCAAGGGATGGCTTGCTGCATTAGACTGGGGTGTGGGGTAAACCAGCAAATTTCCCATTCTTCATTTTCTATTAAATGTTTTATACTAAAACTGCTAGAACTAGGATACAATAACAATTAAATTATATATTTGCAATAATATTGTTTAGTATAGTACTGTGAGACAAGAGACCACAATCTTCTTTGTACAGCCTGGGGGCAATTGCCCCCCTTGCCAGCGCATATTAAAAATAAATATGCAAAAGATAAATGTTTTGTTTGTTTTTTCATTTTCTCAATACTACTGTGTGCATATTAAGTGCAGCTTAAGAAGAGTAATTAACATGAATTAATTTATTTGTCCTGATTTACAGAGTACATAATATGTCTAAAATTTCAGTTATTTTTTGGTAGTTATAGGTCACAATATACAAGGAGTTAAATAAAATTTCAATGTGAAACTATTTTAGAATTTGGTATGTTTGTCTAGTAAGCGTAAATAGCCATCCCAGATGACAAAATTACAATACAAACGTATATTAAGACATATATTAGATATCATAGGTTATTTATTTATTTATAAAATATTTTACCAGGAAGGATACATTGAGATTTCTCTAGTTTTCAAGTATGTCATAGGTCCACAAAACATTGCATTAATACAATAGGGTACAATAAAATACAAAAACAATATTAAAACACAATATATACAAAATTTAACATAGAACAAGTAAGAAATTTATAATCAACCACGACAGGTGCATTCTGTATGTGTATGAGATATATATAGAGAGGGATCTCTTAAAGTATTTTAGACCTGGGGAAGATTTTAAAGTGTGCTGTTTTTTGACATACACACATCTCCTGATAACAACAATACCCATTCTCTATGCCTTTGCCACTATCCTGTGAATATACAATGCCATATACGAGACCTGGCTATTTTAGTTTCTACAATAAGAATTTTCATACACAGAATGGATGAGTCATTGTCTCAATTTGGTGCATTATAGAAGTTTGACCTAATAAAGACCTGCCATTTGTGAAAGTAGCCTCTCCAGGGAATCTCATATCGTGCATATTGTGCCTGAACATGATGCATTCTTTTCACCAGTATATGTCAAAGTTTGTGGTAAAAATAGAATTTTTTTGCATTACAGATATTTTTTGCATTTTTACATTCACATCACGTTTGGTGGACATTTCTTATGCCCGTCTGGTAACACCTAGCATCTTTTCTTGGTCGGGGGAGAGTTATTTTTGTGGGTGGGTGGGGGAATTTGGAAGCAGAAGGCTTTAAGGCCCCACTGATGGTTCCCTGCTGTGGTACTCCGTGAGCAGCCCAAACATTACCTGAAGTACAAATATCAGAAATGCACATCTTTGTTCAGCATTTGCCTTTTTAAATAAGATAAAAGACATTGTGGGTTGCCATCTGCATAAAAAAAAATGCCTATTTTATACCATGCCCTGGTCTTTCACATGATTAAGTATGGCTGCAGCAGTTGATCGGACAGGTCAACTCCACCCATGTACTTATTATAATGCGTAACGCAGATTGGCACCTGTTTTGTTTCCCGTCTGCCATGAACGGCGATTCTGCGAGTGTGTTCACTCTTTTTTGTCTCTGTACTTTGGAGCCAGAAGTTCAACCTGGCCGAGAGTGGTGGTTTCCCCCCTTTTAAGTTTTTTTTATTGACACTATATTTTTTTGGATAGTGCCACAGTCTCAAACCAGTGAAGCATTTTAAGTAGTGGGATACTATTATTATAGTTATCAATATACAAGTGATACCCCTTGTTTAGTAAAGGTTTGTTTAGGTTTCAGACTATTTTCCACTTGTCCCTACTATATCTGGGCAAACTGGGGGATGCCAGTGACTACCCTTTGGTTTGTACACACAGCATACAGTGTACACATAGCCGCTGCCACTTTCCCACAGTTTGTACAATTGTATCCCATACTGGTATCTTTTGTCTGGAATGTATTTTTGGAATCCCAGCCTTATATTTCGTCAGGGACTCATCAATACAAATATTTGGGAGGGTGTGGGAAGTTTGACAATTGTGGTAAATTGTTTGTTAAAGTTGGAAATTAGGGGAGTATTTTGAACAAGATGATCATACTGTAGATGATCTTTGTGAGGTACTTCGTATTGCCACTGAAGTGCATAAATCGCAGTATGGCTTCATACCTGGCCCTACTAATGGTCTGGGAAAAAGTGTGGGAACTACCTACTGGATGTGTGGACCAGCACTAATTCTAGGAATTTTAAAGGGTAAGGGGTTAAAAAACATAAAAAGGTTTGTTTGTTTGTTTCTTTCTTTGATTTATTGCGTTTTCACATTGGAAAAAATAAATTAAAATTAAATTAAAAAAACAAAAAAACAATTGTTATGGAGAGGTATAGTGGTCTATACTTTTGTTAGAAACACAGTGTGGATTTTTATTATATAGTTCTAAATAGATCACAGACAATAAAATAGGTGGAAGCAACATGATGTAAGGTCATCGCAAGCCACCCCCTTCTGAAGAAGCCCAACTATATTGAATGAAGCAACAAGTTGGGTACCTTTCCTCATGGAATCTTTGTTTACATGAGAACTAGCCACAAGGCCAAGTGATAAAATAAATGCATATATTCAACAACCAAAAAAAAAAAATCAAAAAGGGAAAAGGAAGTAGATTTAACACAAAAAAGTAAATGGAATTGTATTTAACGCTTTTTAAATTTTCAAACTCGGGTACGTAGGGTTTATGTATCAAAAGTGCCATATTCTACAAACTGGTGTGGTTGTCCTGGAAACCAGTGGAATAGGCAGACACATTCCAATTGACCCCTCCCATTTTCCATGTTGGCACCACTTTCCAAACTGTTTTATACATAACCCACATACTATATTTCTTAAAGGTACAGGTATTCAACAATTCTGTATTTAAATAGTATGATACCTTATCATCTACTCTTTGTGCCACTTCTCTAACTGTCAGATTCCGCAAGGCTGGTTTCCTAAATTTAGCGTCTCAATATGGTCCTAATTCAGCTCCTAATGTAAAAAAAAAAAATCTGATCCCATTTTGTCTGGCCCAAGGTATTCTATGCTTTGATCATGGGATATGCTCTGTGTCTGTGTTACTGTTGTGTTCCGGTTTTTTGTTCTTTTTTTTGTTTGAAGTTTATTCTGTGCCAAAAAAAAAACTTGTAGACAACTCTCACATATTCCATCCACACCATGCTCACAAGCAGCTTGCAGCATCTGCAATGCTGGAAAATACAGTTGGGTTTTCATGAAAACGAACATCTTGATATTTGATCTTTCAAACTAATTGCCCATAAATCCAATTTATTATAAAATCCATGCAAACTAGAAACTTTTTCATTTATTTAGTTTTTCTCAGGCAAAACCGTATACTATAGTGTTTCTTTGTATTTGTCTAGTTGCAGTAAAAAACACAGTTGAAGAAGCATGTCAAGCACCATAACCACTGCTGTAGTGGTTACTGTGCCAAGAGTGCTCAGGTGCTGTCGCATGGTTTGACAACTTACCCTCAACAGAGCAACACCAGGTAATCTCGAATAGACAACAAATACACAACAGCAGACAGTCAAATAGACAACCAAATACACTCCATACAAAACAGCAGGTAACAGTGAATAGACAGCGAAATACACTCTAAGCCATTGGATGTGATTCAAGGATTCATCCTTTTATTAATTAAAATTTAGCTTGTCGCTAGTTTCCAAGTACAACCTAGTTTATAGTTGGAGCTCTAACCCCTCAGTGATCTCACAAACACATTTTATGTTACAAACACTTGTAAATAGTAGGTTATTTGTTAAAGTGTACATTTTCAGAAATTCAAACCAAATTTAATGTAAATTTCAAATTTTAAAGCACAATAGCTGAAGATCAAAACATTCCATATTTGTATTCAGTTTAGCCTTTGTGACCTAAAAATTTCAAATTCACTTTTAATTCCCAACAAACTCACACTTGTGTTTGTTTATAACTCGGACTAACTTATGCTCCCTACATTACCTTTTCATCTCTAATTGGATGATGGATGTCAACATATTGGGGTCTAGTTTTCCATGGACTCAGTATTTCGAGCATTTTAAAACATTAAAATGTACACCTTTAGGATACATTCAGAACTTATTAACCAATGTCATGCCCATAATTCCTATCAGAGGTAGAGAAGATATTTTAATTATGGTTTGAAAGTGAGATTTGGTGGTGGGTCAGGTGGCTTGGAGCTTGGTGACTAGCCTGCTTACGCCCAATTCCAACCTACACTGTAGACGTTGGAAGAAAACCTGGTGGGGTTTATTGAATCTATTTTATACATGAGAACTAGATGTCATGGTTTCTGCTTTCCCGTGGACAGGTTTCAGTCAGAGCATTGTATTTTTTTGTAACGGAGAAACACAATATATTAAATCCCACTTTGGCGTAATTATTGACCTGATTGCAGAAAAGAAAAGCACTGTAGAAAATGGACCTCAAAATGTTCAAAGTTTACTTACAAGTTTCTATATTCACATGTTGATTATACATCAGATTTCCTTTACTATTTAAAGTTTTAACACCTTCATGAAGGCTGCTGCACAGGGCATGCCTCTCCCACTTTGTGATGGCCACCATAACATGCATGGCGGCTGTACAATTGTTTTTGGAAAGTAATTCTCACCAATCAACAAGACCGGGCTAATTCCTGATGCTTCAGTGCTGAATCATAGTCTTGGAGGTCCCTCAAGGCAAGTAATTGTGAAGACAGCAGTCCCCATGGCACTATACCAATCATGTACAGCCTATCAGTGGGACCTTTATTAGTAATGTTATACCGAATGACTGCAAAGTTGTTACTGGACAACCTCACTCAAAAAGCTCAAAATTCATCATAGACCCACAAAACAAATTGTCCATTTTGTCCAATATTCCGGTTTCCCAGATACTTGAATTATTTGTGTATTTCAAATAATATTAAGGGACTTTAATTTGAGTCCAAGTCCTATTAAATGCATTTAGGTTATGTTAGTGCCCTTAGACAAAAGGTTGTCTGTGCTAATCTTTCTTTGTAATGATCTCTGTGAGAGAAGATATCCATAAATCCATACATACAAAAACATTCTGCTGCATAGCACTGTAAAAAATAATTGGCCAGAATTTTAAATATTACTGGTGGGCTTATTTTAACATGTGGTTTATGTGTACTCTCTAGCCTCGAGAAAAACAACTTCCTTTTTGCTGGTCTTTATGCTAAGCCCTGAGTTGCATCACAATAATCAGACAATTGCCAAAAAAACATCTGATAATTATCAAGTGAAGTATTCATTTTATTTAACCATCTTAGAGCTCTACTAGATAAGACAAGGCAACTTGGCTGGAACTCTCAGCAGCCTGGTCTTAAGTAAATGTTTATTTAGGATTTGTATGAATGCTGGCAAAAATCCTTTAGATTGTAAGCTTTTTTGGGGCACTCATTTTTTCACATATTGTTCCTGTTATTAGAATTAAACGTTTGTCTTGATTACCCATGTGTACAGCGCTGAAAAATATGTTGGCAGTATATAAATAATTGTAATTGTAATCTGTCATAACTGCATTTATTACAAATTTGAAGTCAATGGGAACTTGATTTGGCACAACCCTTATTTAATTCAGTGGACAGTGTCAGAGATTTCTCAAAGGCTCACAGACATTTTTCCATCTAATTTCTGGGCAATGTTTTATTTATTAAATCTGGCAATTTTTTTTTGCGTTTTTTTTTTTGCACCTTAATCATCATTTTTTAATATGTGACTTTTTTTCACTGACGCCATGTATTCATTAATGTAATTGGCGGGAAAAATGCAACTCTTTTTCTATCGGAAAAAGCGTTAGATTTTTTTCTGCCAATTTAAATTTGGTGGTCCCCTGAAATGTAAATTTTTGTAAAAACTGTTGTAATTTACCAAAAAGAAAACCATAATTTTTTAAATCACCAATATGAATAACATAACATAATCTAACTATCCCTTTTTGGAACACTTTGACAATATCCCCCAGTGTCACCCATATCCAACTTAAATCCGCCAACTTCTACCAAAGTTTCAGTGTGTAGAACCTACATGTTCTAGCAATGTGATCTCCAGTGTAGATTTCAAATGTTCCTTAAGGATTTAGTGTCACACTGGCCGTGGGCCGCACTTACCTCTGCCACAGCTGGCAAGGGATCAAGGGGTGACGCAGAAAACGTCCAACACTGCGAGGCCAAGCCTTTTAATTCTTTATTTTATTTGTGCAAGGTGATAACACATCAGGCTTACAATGCCACAACAGCTGGAGTAAGCAGTTATGCAGACATAGTGTTACAGTAGTTAGGCATTAGAAGGTACTGCACAGTTTTATATATAAATATTATTGTCGTGTGTCTGGTGGTTTCACCATTTCCGCTTATCAGTAAAGGTGCAGTTTAAGGTTAAGTCGAACAATACAATATGAAATTACATATGATTAAGTGTAGGGGTTGAGACGTTGCTAATCTGGCTTACAGTGCTAACACAGCCTGGATGAGCATTCAATTTAACATTATATTAGCTAGACATAAAATGCTGCTGCAAGTTGTTATTTCTATTGTGCACCTTTTAGATTAAGTAGTTATGTTAAAGCTTATGCGGAAAATGCTTTATGAAGTATGTGTAACATAGCTTAGTCAAATAGCTTTACGTAAGAGTATTAATTATGCTTAAACAGTATACGAACAGGGTTAAATTCCCACTGGAGCTGCAATCACAGTCTTTGAGACCTGTATGGCTTGTGACGGACGACTCCTCCCTGGGTAAGCACAAAGTCCAGCATGCTGGATCTTCAGTATCAAGCGTTCCCTGTTTTCCGCTGGCTGTAAGGTGCTGTCCGACGGTCAGAGGAACAGGTCAGGAAGCGAGTATGTTCGTGGTGGTGGGTATTGCTTATGACTGGCAGCGGTGTATCAGTCCTGAACTTGGGTTGAGGTGTTCACCCTACCCCAGTAAACGGGAACAGGTGAGTGCATAACTGAGGGGGGGCTGGGTCTGTGTGCTTCAAGGCGGCCCTCCCACCCCAGGCCATGTGAGGACCCGCTTGAAATGGCCACAGACTCTGGGGCTCTTGTCTGAGTCCAGGTCTTTCCCGTGTAGGGTGCGCCAGAAGCCCCCCGGTGTGCTTGCGCCTCTTGTGACGGGGAGCTTTCTGTGGTGGTGGCCAGAGCAAGGGGTGTTTCCCCCTGTTGGCCCTCAGCCCAGGTGGACCCTGTCTGCTTGCGGTCTTGGGTCGTGGGTTTTGAGTGCCCGCAGGGCGTACCTGTGCCAGCTGCCCCTTACCCCCTTGTTGGCTCCCCCTTGCTCTGCGTATGTGTGGGTTCAGTTCGGGCTTCAAGCTTTGCCCAGAAGCGGAGGAAGAGCTCGTCGAGCCTTTGTTCTAGGCCGACATGTAGGGTTGAGATGTTTGGTGGTTCAGGCAAGTGCAGTCCTGCGTGTCCATCCGCCATTTTGTCGGAGCGCACGGCGGTCCTGGACCGCGCCGTCATCGCCACTCGCTGGAGTTGAGGATAGGTGAGGCAGCTAGTGGGGACCGGGATAACCCCCGCCGGTCCAGAGGGGGGGGAGATGTCTGTGCCCGCAGCAGCCCTGGCAGTGGGGCAGGGCAGCGGCCGTCCGCCCCATCCTCTGCTCAGCTAGGCCGTGATCCGCGGGAGGTCGCTGGATCGGCCTGAGCTTCAACTTGTCTGTCGTGGGGTCAGGCAGCCCTCTCTCCAGAATGCCTTCCCCCTGTCTACAGTCTGCTTATCACTTGATTAGCGTTTATTTTCCCCGTTTTAGGCTTCAGGAGTCAGGAGCTCAGGGAACCTGCGACTGAGCAGTTCAGCGGCTTGACCCCGCCCCGGCCAAGCCTTTTAAATTCATTCTAATTATGACACAAACGTGCATGTGATATCACACGCACGCACATTTTGAGGTCATGTGATTGCAAATAGCGAATCACAGACTTCTTTAAATTATTGAAACATAGTTTGTTAGCTATACTATACCCTGTCATGGTTTCCCATTGTGGATTGTCCGAGAGCTTATTTTCTAATTGATTCCTCTGTGTATTTGACCTTTGCCTCTATTTGATTATTCTGATTTCAACTGTCCTCGACCTTTGCTTGTTTTACCATTTACCCTTTCTCTATACTCCTGACATTGGCTTGTCCGATTTGAGTTTTTACGTTAAATCCGGCCACTCTAAGGGTAGTACGTTTAGGGTTTTATTGTACTTTGCTGGTTACTTGGGTTCTGCGTGTTGCATTTTAGTTAATCCTGACATCTAGTTAACCATTTAACTAATGTTTTTCTCAGTTTGAAGAACTATTTAGATAGTCTAAACACATGGACATTTACACAGACCAAGTGTTCTTTATCTGCAATATATTTCATATTAATGTTTTAGATATATTTTATCAAATACAACATTCTTACATCATCACAAAAAAAAGCAACTAATCATTTTTGTGAAGTTTCCACAGCCAAGATAAATTCCAGTACTTTAAGAAATTATTTTGTACATCAGGTTTTGGACACATGGTGAGGTTAAGCAGAAGCCATTCTAAAACATCACAATAAACAGCATTGAGTTCTAATAGACTTCATATGTGATTTCTGGAATAAAGAAACATGAAATTCCATCTGTATCAAAGAACTGTGTCAAATTGGTTATAAAATTTAAATATTACACTCCATTCTCTGCCAAATTGAATGTTTCTCTGATAGACTAAGATAGCAGACTATTAGCCCTGATCTCACATGCTTATATCCTAAAAGGGTGGGCAACATTCTATGGAATTAGCACTGCATCTAATAATTAGTGTTTTGTCATTGGACATATTTAGTGCAACATGTAATAGATTTTAATATGGGTGCAGAAATTGCTTATTATTTGTAGAATGCAAAGTAGGTGACCAAGCAGATACTCCACAGTAAACATGTGCAATTTGTTTCATTCCAAATGTACATTTGGCCGAATTTCGTGCAATTCAGACATTTGGATGCTGACTTACTAATTCAACTGGCCGAAGTTCCAAAGTGCTTTGGATTTCTGAAAAGTGGCAAAACAAGTGGTTAGAGTTAGGGGTTAGGGGCAAAACAAGTAGTTAGAGTTAGGGGTCCCTACAAAATAGGGACACTTGGATGAATGCATCATTAGATGTTCACACTTTGCTTAATGGTGCAGGGCACTACCACCATGCAGACAACACTTCAGCAACGCTGTGTGGGTGATCTACCCTACATGAAGCAGACGAGTGGGCCAGCGAAGGTTAAAACAATCTACTGTGGACATGATACATTTTTGACTGTCAATGTACGTCCCCCAATAATGTAATGTTGATCATTTCCCACTCACCTACTCTTCCGACAGATATTGCCACTGACTCACATAGCTCCTTAGAGTGAAACTGAAGATTTTTCTTGAAATTTATGTAAAAATATGTAAAATAAACAGTTAATGTGTGAGTAAGAAGAAAATGCAAAAGACAAAACAGAAGGAAGTGGGTGCTGAAGGGTCTCAGATAAAACCAAGCTCTGAGACCCCCAGCATCCCCTGGATATAAGTATAGCCTAGATGGACAAATGCAAAATATAAATGCCACTGGCTAAAGTGCCCAAAACAGAGAGGGAAGTATTACAGCTCCAGTAAATAAAGTATATACACAAAGTCTGATCCCTACTAGCAAAGCAAGGCTGAAGTACGGTATAACTGCACTGACATCAAAGTGCAGAGGTATAAAGAGGATACCAAACATAGAAAATAATAAAAATACTTTAATAAGGAAATCTAAATGAAAGTATCCATACCCCAACCGACCCTACAGCCCTGCCATCCTCAAATGCCAAAAAATTGTAGCATACAAAAAGCTGGAACTTAAACCTAGACCTCTGTTGCAAGGTATAGGTCCCCAGCCCCCCTTCCGGTGTACAGGAGTCTTAAAAATAGAGACTCAAAGAAAAAACCTGTGCAAAGGGGTCCTGCGGGACAAAAGAGGAGATAAAGCAGTAGAGGGAGAGAGGAATGTATAGGAGAGTCAAATGCACTGATAGTAAAATTATTATAAATATTATTATAAAGCCTCTCTCCCTGGTAATCTAGCTAGATTACCAGGGAGAGAGGCTTTATAATGGCAGGGCTGTAGGGTCGGTTGGGGTATGGATACTTTCATTTAGATTTCCTTATTAAAGTATTTTTATTATTTTCTATGTTTGGTATCCTCTTTATACCTCTGCACTTTGATGTCAGTGCAGTTATACCGTACTTCAGCCTTGCTTTGCTAGTAGGGATCAGACTTTGTGTATATACTTTATTTACTGGAGCTGTAATACTTCCCTCTCTGTTTTGGGCACTTTAGCCAGTGGCATTTATATTTTGCATTTGTCCATCTAGGCTATACTTATATCCAGGGGATGCTGGGGGTCTCAGAGCTTGTTTTTATCTGAGACCCTTCAGCACCCACTTCCTTCTGTTTTGTCATTAACTTGTTTAGGGGTTAAGCCCCTGGAGACCCCTGGAGTCTCCTTGCGGTACACAGGATAGCGTGGTCAGACTGTGACTGTCCCGGTTGGGTCCTGGTATTCGGTCTGTACCTCGCTACCTGCTTCCTGTTTTTTCTTTGAAAATGCAAAAGAGCATCGTTGCTAAGAAAAAAAAAAAAGGGGTCATGAATTTCTTTGTTGACCTGACTTTATAAACATGTCGTGTGTAAATAGTTTAAAAAGTGCATAGAACAGAGAAGTCAATATATTAGACAAAGCTGTGTTATTATTATTACTATTATTTATTGTGATTTATAAAGCGCCAGCAAGTTCCAATGAGTATACCAACAGACACGTATTTGTAACCAGACAAGTTTGACGCACAGGAACAGAGGAATTGAGGGCCCTGCTCAATGAGCTTACATGCTAGAGGCAGTGGGGTATAGTGACACAAAAGGTAAGGGTAGGGTAGAAAAGTATGTTGCTAGGATATTATTCACTTAGTGGACTTAGTGTTTTGTTTTGATGACAGTTTCAGGAGAGCACTGGTTGCTAACTCTATAAAGATTGTAAGCTCACGGGCCATGTAACTAGGCTCTTTGTAGAACAGAGCTTTAAAGGCTCATCTCACTTTACCCTTCGTTTGGGCTGTGTATATCGTACTATTTTTTTCCCCTAAATTGGAAAACTCTGTGTAATATTCTGGCGCTTTAGACATGCCAGTAATAAACACATAAATAAATAAAATATAAAGCGTTCTAAATAGAAAAACCGTGGCTGACCATATAAAAAGCCAAAATAAGAGGAAAATTATGTAATTTAAGGCAATTTCTCCACTGATTTCAGATAGTAGGACTCTAAAAAAGAATATTGTTAAAATATTGTAAAAAAATATTTTAGATACTGTAAAAAAAAATATCTGGATAGTTTTGGGGAAAAAAAAAACAGGGTATAATAATGTAGATGGTAACAGCCTTTTGATCCAAGGAGATCTCTGATTGTCATCTCACAATCAAGAAGGGTTTCCCCTATTTGTGGCATTATTGCAAATGGCTTCCAACTGGATTTTTTCCCCTTCTATTGGATCAACTGCAGAGTTTACAGTTTAAATTGACGGACTTGTATCTTTTTCAAGCTAGATTACTATTTTACCACTATGTCACTGCATTTCTAAATTGTGTAATTCTTTTTACTTTGTGTATCTAGAACTGGGGAATTTGTGTTTAAGAGATATAAAATTTGTAGTTAAAATGTTTTCCAAAAGTCCTCTACATCAATGTAAAATTAAAATTAGTAATTTATTTATCCCCCAGGAGCTGGCCGGCTGCCCATGTTTGCCACCCCCCTCCCCCCCACAGTTTGTCTGTTAGTGAGGGGGTGTGCGTTAGTAAGTGTTAGTGTGCGTCTGTTAGCGTGAGTGTGTCTCTGTTAGTGAGAGTGTGTGTGTCTGTTAGTGTGTGTATGTGTGTGTCACTGAGAGTGTGTCAGTCAATGTGAATGTCTGTTGGTGAATGTGTGTGTCTGATACAGTGTATATTTGTCTTGTCAGTGAGTGTGTATGTGTATCTGACCGTGAACGCGTGTGTCAGTGGATGTGAGTGTGCGTGTCTGTCAGTCAGTGTGTTTATGTTTCAGTGAAAGTTTGTGTTGGTTAAACACGGTGTGTGACATGAACTGTGTATCTGTTGTCAGTGAGTGTATGTCAGTGTAGGCATCAGTAAATGCGTGTGTCTGTCAGGCAAAGAACATGTTGGTTTTTAACAGGAAGTGAAATTTAGAAGGGGGGGTGTCTGAGTTTTTTCATGCCTAGGGCAGCACAAAACCAAAATACACCACTGATCGCATCCCCAAAATCCACAAGGATTTAAAGAAACCCATTGGAAGACATATTGCATACAGTTGCTGGATATTCTATTGAAGAACTACCTACCTGCTTAAAAGATACCAATCGCCTGCTGCCCCAACTACAAAACATCACACTACCAGAGCATGACATGGCACTGATCACCTGCAATGATACAAGTCTATATACTATCATCCCACATAGAGAGGGAATAGATGCCATGAGAAACATACCCATTCAAAGGCCTATCAGGAGCCACGTAATGAATTTGTTCTTGAGTTGTTGGAAACTACATTAACCCAGTGTTTTGTTTTTTTGAGAATAAATAATATTTACAAACATCAGGCACACCCATGTGCGCAGACATGGCATCCATGAACTTAAATGACTATATGTACCAATTTAAATGTGAACAATTTTGGATCCATTTCAGGATGCTAGCATTTTATATTTCAGATACATTTTTGATATCATGCTTTACATGGGTTCCATCTCAGCAGCCCATAGAAATGTGCATTCATTTTCGTACGAATACGATTTTGTCTGAAAATTCTGTTTTTTTCGTGTTTGTTTACTAAAATGTAAACGAATACCCTACATACGAAATATAAACTAAACGAAAGTGCAAATTCCTAATGCATTACCTTTTCGTTTAGTTTAGTTTGTTTAATGGACTCCGTGCTGCAGGGGAATTAACCCCCACAGCACAGAGAAAATAACACTGCGCATGCTCGTAAAAAAGCAAAGAGGGAGCCGGCAGCGCTACCAGCTGCCTCCTCCTAATAAATATTAATTCCAACCCCCCCTCCTCATTAAAACTAAATCCTCCTGCATGCCCCTACTCACAGCATGCCACGTGTAGGAGCATGTCGCCTAAACAGTGAGCAGCCAGTGGCAGCTCGCTGTCATTTAATACTACTAGTGACTGGGCAGCTATTGTTGCCCAGTCGCTAGTGCAATAAGGGGGGACCTGGCACAATTAAAGGGGGGGACCTAATGAGCAGCGAGTTGGGACCCTAATTAAATAAATAATGGGGGGGACCTAATGTCCCCCCAGGTCCCCACCCATAAGCGGTGGGTGGGGACCCTAATTAATTAAAATTAATGGCCCTCCTGGTCCCCACCCATAAGCGGTGGGTGGGGACCCTAATTATTAAAATTAATGGCCCTCCTGGTCCCCACCCATGAGTGGCAGGTGGGGACCCTATTTAAAGGGGGCACCTAATGTCCCCCCTGGTCCCTACCCATAAGCGGTGGGTGGGAACCCTAATTAAAGGGTGGTCTAATGTCCCCCCTGGTCCCCACCCTGGAGCGTTGGGTGATGGAACCTAAATAAATAATAGGGGGACCTAATGCCCCGCACCCATGCCTGGTGGGTGGGGACAACAAATAATAAAGTGACTAGCGGTCCCCAAGCCTCTAGTAACTCCCCCCCCAATAAAAATACCCTACTTTCCCCCCCTCACCCTTATAATAGTGAGGGGGTTCCAATAACCTAACCATGGTAAATACAATGTCATACTTACCATTAGATGCCTTCTTTTTACTTTTCTTTCTTCAGCCCCAAAAAAGGCCAAATAAAAACCCAATTATACCCGTCGCAACTGTAAATAAAAAATGTAAATTAAAAAAACGAAAAAAAAAAATCCATCTTCACCGATGGGTGAAGATGGATTATTTTTGCTGTCTTTTTTTATTGCAGTGGTTTTTTCTCTTGCGCTCGGGTTTTTTTTTTTTTTTTAAACCGTTGCGACTGGTATTATGGATTTTTATTTTGCCTTTTTGGGGCTGAAGCAAGAAAAGAAAAAAGAAGATATCTAATGGCAAGTATGAAATTGTATTTTACAGGATTAGTTTATTGCCCCCCCCCCCTCACTATTATTAGGGTGATGGGGGTAGATAGGGTATTTTTTATTTGGGGGGGGGGGAGTTCCTAGAGGCTTAGGGACACTTAAAACTGGATGTAAATGTACTATATAGAAGCAGGGCTGGACTGTAATACCCCCTTTACTACATTAATACCCCCTTTACTACATCAATACCCCCCTCACACCATCAACAGCCCACCTCACTCCATCAATACCCCCCCCCCCCCCCCTCACTCCATCAATACCCCCTGTGGGAAGATTTAACCTCCAGTTTATTAATATGGTGGTCATAGTGACCCCCACAGGTTTTAATGCGGGGGGGGTAGGAATGGTTTCTATCACAAGGAGGAAGCTAGTAGCGCTGCCGGCAATCGTCTTGCTTTTTTTTACCAATTAATTTTTTTAAAGTAATTTTGTTAGAAAATAAATGGTTTACGGACGAAATTCAAGATTGACAAATGACATTTTTATTGAGTAAGAAATCATAAAAAATGAAATTTTCACTGGTGCATATGTCTAGCAGCCCATGAAGAGCCACAATAAATTCTAAGAATCTAATAATCTAAGATTGGTACAGCTCACAGCCATCAGCACAAAAAGCGTGGAGTTTCTGGA